>NC_057801.1:195782476-195810255 GCF_018294505.1 Triticum aestivum | reverse complement strand
CGGCGACCGGCGCGGGCCTCGCGGGCCGGGAGGGCCGGCGATGGGCCTCGCGGGCTTCGGCGGCGCGCGGGACGGGCGGCGGTGACGTGGCGGCGCGGGAGTGGCCGAGGAAGCGGGGTTGGCGACATGGAGGCCTCTCATTGGTCGGAGTGACGTGGCGGCGGTGGTGGACGCGTCTGACGCGGAGGCGGACATGTCCGGCGGCGAGAGGGAGGTTTGATCTAGGGTTTGAACTAAGGGATTTGGACGAGGAGCACATATTTATAGGTAGAGGGAGCTAGGAGTGTCCAAATGAGGTGCGTTTTTCGCCCGCACGATCGCGATCGAACGACCAAGAGGATGGAGGGGGTTAGGATGGGTTGTTGGGCCACTTTGGAGGGGTGTTGGGCTGCACACAAAAGAGGCCTTTGTGGCTACCCGGTTAACCGTTGGTGCATTAAACAACCTCCAAATGGAACAAAACATGATAGGAAGTCTACCGGTGGAGTACCAAGGCCGCTTGGCAAAGCTTAGTCCACTCCGAGAAATTTTAACACCCGCTCGCGAAAAGAGACAAGATGGGGACGCCGGAGGACATAGCAGTGACGGATTGCAAACGGACAATGGGGAAAATGCTCGGATGCATGAGACGAACATGTATGCAAAATGAGATGCACATGATGACATGGCAAAGTGCGACACGCAAGAAAATGACATGGCAACGACGGCGAATAACTGGCAGACACCTGGCGCATTGAATTCGGGGTGTTACAGGAGAGGTGATGAACGTGCCCAGTAATGTTTTGCTGGTTCGGGCATGACTCCATAAAACTGACTTGTGGCCTGAATAGAGTATTCGCCTTGTTGTTCTTGGGACACTGTCTATCATAATGTCTCGTTTGCCCACAACTGAAGCAAGAATTGTTGCGCTGGCGCTCCTCGTGTATTGGGTTGGTCATGACATTCTTGACTTGGGTGGTGGTCTTGTTAACATTCTGCTACCAATTGGGCTTGTATTCCACCTGAGTCTGCTTCCACGTACGAGCCTTTTGCACTGGTTTCCCTTCCTTTCTTGGCTCAAACTTGCACTTGTGGTCGTTATTAGGAGGCCTATTATCTGATACAAGCTTGTGCTCCCTTTCAGCAATCAAAGCTTTGTTCACCAGAGTTTGGAATCTGGGAAATCAAACATACTGAGACTACACCGGAGTTGCGGGTTTAATCCACCAAGAAATATGTCAATCTTTATTTCTTCAGTGGCCACGTCATAAAGGGAGTAACATGATAGATGATTGAATTTTTGCAAATATTCACCCACAGACTAATTCACGTTGCTTAGTCTTCATAATTCTAGTAGGGATATGATATTTCCGGAAATGATCCTTGAATTTTGACCAGGTGATTTCTTCATTAGCAGGCCACGTGGCTTTTGCGTTTTCCCACCATATGGCAGTAGCGCCTTCAAGATAATGAGTTGCAAATGGAACCTTATCATCTTCTTCAGTAAGAGCAATCTCGAGTTTCCTCTCAATGGTTTGCAACCAATTGTCTACATCCAAGGGGTCAATAACCTGACTGAAACTGGGAGGCTTGGTCCTTTGAAAATCTGACAGCTTGGAGTGATGACCGTTATGATTTCCATTTTGTCCAACCATAGCTTGCACACTTCTTAATATTTCGATCAGATCATTATTCCGTCTTTCCTCAAACATACGCAGAATTTGCTTGGTGGAAGGTGGATTGGGCGGTGGAGGCGGTGGTGGATCGTACGGCTCAGGGGAGTGTCCTGCCTGTCGTGCAGAACGACAAACAGGAGTACCCTCGTGAACGTTGCTACTGCTGCCTCCCTGTGGCATCCTATTGTGATTTTTCCCAAGACAACGCAACCGAGAAGAGAAATATTCAAAATAAATTGGGGAAAGCCAGCAACGAAAGCCCGAGAAAAACCGAAATGACAAAGAAAATACATCGAATAAAATAGAGTTCCAACTTAATTATACATAGACTCATAAAAGATAAACAACATGCCAGGTTCAACTACTCTCATACATGAAACGAAACCTCATGACTCGTACGACTACATCCGTACAACATCCTAATGACTGCGAATACTCAGAAACTCTACTGCTCTGCTGGTGCTGCGGGGTCCTCTCCTGAAGCGGACTCGGATCCTGAACTGACGGGTTTAACTGAGACCTCCGGGTTAAAGGTAACATGACGATGATGCCTTGAGGGCTCTCCCTCAGGGGCAGGTGTAGGGTGAAGCATAGGGGCTACAGGAGTAGTGAGAAGTGAAGCCCACTCAGCAGGAGCACTGAGAGGATTCACGGTCGAGGCGCCTGTCGGGGATATAACTATTTGTGTAAGCCGCCCAGGAGGGGCCGGGTTACGCAAAGAAGACTCATCGGAAAGAAGCCCCAAGACCAAGCATGAAGATGGTGATTCAATAAAGGGCCTAAGGTCCACAGGCGACTTAAGTCCCGTTGTAGTAAACCGCCACAATGGCATGACTTGTATCATAAGGTAGATTTGACTAGTCACCGAGCCGGACACTGTTTATAAGCCGGCCGGGACTCTGTAAGCCACAGGGCCTCAACCCGTGTATATAAGGGGATGACATGCTGGCGGCTTAGGGAAAGAAACAACTCATCGAGAGCCGGGCATAGCGTATCTCGCTCCCTGGTCATCGAAACATCAATCAATACCAACCCAACTAGATGTAGGATTTACCTTCACCGTAAGGTGCCGAACTAGTATAAACCTCTCGTGTCCTTTGTCCCGATTAACCCCTTCGAGCTTCCTAGTTGCGATGGCTCCACAACTAAGTACTTTCACGAGGACATATGACGTGACAATTCCACGACAGTTGGCGCCCACCGTGGGGCCAGCGCACGGTGGATTTGAGTTCTTGAAGGGCAACTTCGAAGGGCTCAAGGGATACGTAGTGGGCCGGATGACCAAGAGTCGTCGCGGCAAGATCTACATCAACGATGAAGGCTGGGGCCCCGACGCCGGCTCAATTGAGTATGGGTACCGGGTCCCCTTCGGCGGAATCCACGTCTTCATCGGCCGGATCGGTGAGCTGGGCCCTGAGCCGGACAATTGCACCGACCTCGTCGAGATGGCTCAGCGTGCCAGGAAGGCCCGAGTTCAACCGGTGATGAAGCGTGCCTTCGTGGGCTGCATCCACGGAGAGGGACTCTCTGAAGGATCTGAAGATGGTGGTGAGACGACCGTCCACTCAGGCGACAATTCGTCCGCCGGTTCAATAGATTCGCTATACCAAGTCCAAGACGGCGTGCTTGGGGGCTGTTCTGATGGCACCAGTATTCCGAACTCCTACGAGCCACTAAGATGGGCAGGACTCTTCATGGCTGGGACTCAACCCGGCCAAAATTCTACGGCCGCTACAGCGATAACATCTGGAATAGGGGCAGCCGGGGCATGAGGCCCTGTGCGCCCGCCGGCTCAGGTGCTGATAGACCTCATGGACAAGCTTACGGCCCTGTTAACCGCCACGGTTATCCGTGCAAACAAGGATGAGCATGACGCGGAGGTGCCACGAGTGCGTGTGGAGATAGCTCGGGCCAAGGAGGCCTTATCAGCTGAGGATACTAGACTAGCCACAGAGCGGGCGGCTCTAGATGCCCGGGCGCAGCGGCTATAGTCAGAAGCTTACCAGCTCACGATGAGCTTAAATGCGTCCAATGAGGTGATGTGGAGGAGACATCAGAAAACCCAGTCCCGTTTACCTCCGAATTACGACCCTCGGGTTCATTTTGCTACACCCGGAGCTGGCCCAAGTAACCCGCCAGAGACCAATCAGTTTATGACAGCCGGAGCAGGAGGACCGGCTCAGCCTCGAGAGAAGCCACCTCCTCATGTGAGCATGGCACCACCACGTTATGTGCCGATACCGCCGAGTCACTTTTCCAACCCCATGGAGAACTTAATCGCGGCTTCGGCACGCTTGGCGGCTCTTCCCGTGGATGGTGACAACCCGACAGTAGTGGATACCCGGAGGGTCAGAGAACTTCTCCAGACGGCCTTGGCTCAGCAAGAGACCTATTCTGACAGCCGGGATAGGATTCATGCAACCCCTCCGCCTTGGTAAGCACCACCTCGTCAGAACCGGAGCCCGAGTTATAGCACACACATGGAGTCTGAAGCTTTGTCAAGTAACGCCCAGCGCCGTAACCAGCCCGGTGGCTATAATCCGGTGCAAGACCGAGTACGTCAGGAGAACGAACGGGCAGCTCAGCTAGCAGCTCAACAGACGGCACATCAAGATTTCCCAGAGTATCCAACGACTTTCGTTGAGACGGGAATAGCCACTAGAACCGGTGTTGTTCCTTGTCTGGTACCGGCTCTGCGTAATGTGCACCTACCCAAGAACTTCAAGGGACCTCAGAAGGTGCCGAATTACACGGCCGACTTGCAGCCCGGAGCTTGGATCGAAAGTTATGAGATGGCCATGGAGTTATTGGAAGTCAGCGATGTGGCGATGGCTAAGTACTTCACCATGATGTTAGATGGAACAGCCCAGTCCTGGTTGAAGGGTTTGCCGCCCAATTCCATTGGTTCATGGGCAGAACTAAAAGCCCATTTCATCCAGAACTTCAAAGACACTTGCAAGCAGTCTATGTCGATTGTTGAATTGACAAATTGTAAACATGAGGACGGTGAATCTACGACTCATTGGGTACGCCAGGTCAAGGAGATCATACATTCATCTGACAAGATGGATGCCAGTTCTGCGGTCCTTATGTTGGAGAAGAATTGTCGTTTTGAGCCGCTGAGGCAGAAACTGGGGTGCCTTAAGCGTGATTGCAAAGATATGGGTACGCTGATGGCGGCTCTAGTCAAATATGTCGACTCTGATAGTACCAAGGATCCCGCGTCTGATGAGGAAAAGACCGGGAAGGGAAAGAATAATGGCAATGGAAAGGGTCAGCAGCATAACCCAATGAATCAAGGAGGCAATAAGCGTAAGGCGGATGGTAACCCGGAGTTTGTGGCCAATGCCAATGCGCAAGGTAACAATCAGAGACGTAAGGGCAAGCCGCCCCGATCCAGCGGGTCAGGCCCATCTCTTGAGCAGCTACTCAATGAGCCCTGCCCGAGGCACGGCACCCGGGAGCGGCCCGCCACCCACCTGTGGAAAGATTGCACAATCATGAAGGCGTTTAAGAATTCCAACACCTTTGATGGTAATCATGGGCCTTGCGGCGGCTAAGGGGCTGGCCGTTTTCATGGCCCGGGTGGTGGTTCAAGTTCCGGTTTTCAGGGACATCAAGGCGGCTATAATCAACAGCAGTCTGGTCAAGGAGAGCAGCAGCAGAAGCTGTTGGGTTATCAAAGCAATCCGAAGCTATTGAATAGTGGGCAGTATCACGTGTTTACCACTAGCTTATGCAAACGCGACCAGAAGGTTCATAAGAGGGCCGTGAATTCTGTTGAGCCGATAGTTCCTCGTTACTTGAGGTGGTCAGAACAGCCCATTGTATGGAGCAGAGAAGATCACCCTCCACGGGTCGATAATCCGGGTCAGTTAGCCTTGGTGGTAGCACCTCAGGTTGGTGGATATAAATTCACTAAGGTACTCATGGACAGAGGTAGTAGCATCAATATCCTCTATTATGAGACCTTTCAACGCATGGGGTTGACTGATAAGAATTTGAGGACATACAACACTGTTTTCCATGGAGTGGTTCCTGGTAAGTCGGCTTACCCAGTTGGCAAGATTGAACTGGAAGCGGCCTTTGGAGATGAATATGATTCCAGGGCTGAGAAGTTGACATTTGAGGTGGTCAAAATTAGGAGCCCATATCATGCTCTGTTTGGGCGGCCGGCTTATGCTAAGTTCATGGCATGGCCGTGTTACGTTTACTTGGTCACAAGGGCACCATCACTGTGCATGGAAGTCGAAAGGTAGCCTTGGAATGTGAAGAAGGCGACGCGGCTTATGCTGAGTCTGCCTGTGCAGCGGAAGAGCTCAAATTTTATCAAGATAATGTTGACCCGACGGATATGACTTCCCTGAAGAAACCAACTATAGAGCATGACCCGGCGATGAAGTTTAAATCGGCCGCCGAGACGAAGCTTGTTGACTTTACCCCAGGTGAATCTTCTAAGCAATTCAGCACCAGCAGCAATTTGGATCCCAAATAGGAAAGCACACTCATCGAGTTCATCCGTGAGAACCGGGACATCTTTGCATGGAAACCTTCTGACATGCCGGGTATACCGAGGGAACTCGCTGAGCACACTCTCAATATTGATCCGAAGTATAAGCCGGTCAGGCAGTTTCTTCGATGGTTTAACAAGGACAGACGGAAAGCTATTGGAGAGGAAGTTGCCCGGCTCTTAGTGGCTGGGTTCATTGTTGAAGTTTTTCACCCAGAGTGGTTGGCTAACCCAGTGCTTGTGCTTAAAAAGAACGGCACCTGGCAGATGTGTGTGGATTACATGGACTTAAACAAGGCTTGTCCGGCTGATCCCTTTGCTCTCCCCATATTGATAAATCATTGATGCTACGGCGGGTTGTGAACGTTTGAGCTTCTTGGATGCTTACTCTGGCTATCATCAGATCAAAATGGTAGTTAAGGACCAGGAGAAGACGGCTTTCATCACTCCGTTTGGAGCCTTCTGTTATGTATCTATACCGTTTGGGCTCAAGAGTACTCGAGCGACTTATCAGTGATGTGTGCAGAACTGTCTACATGATCAAATTGGGCGTAATGTTCATGTCTATATAGATGAAATCATGGTGAAGTCCAGAGAGAAGGAAACCTTGATATCCGACCTGAAAGAGACCTTTGATAATCTCCGGGTTTATAAGATGATGCTTAACCCAGCCAAGTGTGTGTTTGGTGTACCTGCAGGCAAGCTCCTGGGTTTTCTGGTCTCAAACAGAGGCATTGAAGCTAATTCGGAGAAGATCAAAGCGATTACCTCTCTGGCTAAACTGGCATGCATCAATGATGTTCAGCGACTGGCGGGTCGTGTTGCCACTTTAAGCCGGTTCATTAGCCGGTTAGGTGAGAAGGCCTTACCGCTGTATCAGAAGATGAAGAAAACAGACACTTTTGTCTGGAGTGATGTTGCTGATGCTGCCTTTGAAGACTTGAAGAGACAGTTTTCTGAACCACCGGTTCTTGCGGCTCCCATTGATAAGGAGCCATTCTGTTATATGTGGCTGCTAATTCACGAGCCATCAGTGTTGCCATCATGGTGGAGCGTAAGGAGGCTGGCAGGGAGCATCCGGTTCAACGACCGGTTTACTATATCAGTGAGGTGCTCATTGAGTCTAAACAAAGGTATCCACATTGGCAGAAACTTGTTTATGGAGTGTTTATGGCCAATGGGAAGTTGAAGCAGTACTTTCAAAGTCATCCTATAATTGTGGTAAGTTCTTCCCCCTTGGGAGACATCATCCAGAATAGGGAGGCCACAGGACGAGTCGCCAAGTGGGCTATCGAGCTTGGACCTCATGGTTTGAGATATATGCCGTGTACCGCTATTAAGTCTCAAGCCTTAGTGGATTTTATCAATGATTGGACAGAGTTGCAGGCACCTGAGGAGAAGCCGGATAACACATATTGGACTATTCACTTTGATGGGTCTAGGCAGTTAGAAGGCTCGACGGCTGGAGTTGTTTTAACTTCCCCTTGAGGTGACAAATTTTTTTACGTGCTCCACCTTATATTTCCATGTACTAACAATGCATCGGAGTACGAGGTCTTACTCCATGGTCTCCGGATTGTCAAAGAGATGAATTTAAGCCGGGTAAGGTGCTTAGGCGACTCAGATCTCGTGGCCCAACAGGTATCAGTCAAGTGGGACTCCAAGGATCCTCTCATGGCGGCTTATCGTCGTGAAGTAGATGTTGTGGCTGGGCATTTCAAGGGTTATCAAGTGGAGTACATTGATCGAAGGAAGAATGAGGCGGCTGATGATTTAAGACGGTTGGGATCTCAACGTAAGTCGGTGCTACCTAACATCTTTCTCGATATTTTGCATAACCCATCTGTCAAGGTGCCTACCAAGGAAGAGTTAGCGGTGCCAGACCCGGAGGCACAGCTGGTGGCAGCTCTTCATGTTATCCCGGATTGGACAATGCCATATTTGGACTATATGACCCGGGGAGAGTTACCTGAGGATGAGACCTTGGCAAGAAAAATCGTCAGGCGCTCCAAATCTATGACGATTGTTCACGGCGAGTTACATCACCGAAGCGTCACTGGGGTGTTTCAACGCTATGTGTCACCTGCGGAAGGCCAAGAAATACTTCGTGAGATCCATGAAGGGGATTGTGGCCATCATGCCGGGTCAAAGTCTCTTGTAGCCAAGGCTTTTCGTCATGGTTTCTACTGGCTGACGGCTCATGCTGATGCGGAGGATCTAGTCAGTAAATGTGACGGGTGTCAAAAGTTCTCATGACGAGCTCATGTGCCAGCTCAAGAGTTGAGGATGATTCCAATTACTTGGCCGTTCGCAGTTTGGGGGCTTGACATGGTTGGACCTTTCAAGAGGTCTAAGGATAAAAAGACACACCTCTTGGTGGCAGTGGATAAGTTTACAAAGTGTGTTGAGGCAGAGCCAGTCAGTAAGTGTGATGCAGCCACAACGGTTCAGTTTATGAAAAAGGTGATCTTTCGTTTTGGTTTTCCACATAGTATCATAACTGATAATGGCACTAATCTCTCCAAGGGTGCCATGGAAGAGTTCTGTCAACGAGAACATATCCGGCTTGATTTTTCGGCTGTTGCTCATCCTCAATCAAATGGTCAAGCAGAAAGAGCTAATCAAGAGATCCTGAAAGGTATCAAGCCCCGGCTCATTATCCCCTTACAGCGGACTCCGGGTTGTTGGGCGGAGGAGTTACCCTCTGTATTGTGGAGCATCAACACTACGCCTAACAGACCTACATGCTACACACCTTTCTTCATGGTGTATGGTACAGAGGCAGTCCTGCCAAGTGACATCCGGCACGATTCTCCCCGCGTGGCGGCTTATGTTGAGGTTGACAACGAAGAAGCTCATCAGGATGCACTTGACTTGTTGGATGAGCAGCGAGACTTAGCAATAGCCCGCTCGGCGATTTATCAACAAGACATGCGCCGCTATCACGGCCACCGGGTTAGGAGCAGAACCATTCAGGAAGGCGATTTGGTGCTCCGGCTCATCCAGGATCAGTCCGACATGCACAAGCTATCCCCACCTTTGGAAGGACCCTTTATGGTCAGCAAGAATCTGCACAATGGGTCATACTACCTCATCGATGTTTGAGAGCACAAAGACTCACATAAGTCGGAGGAGGAGACCCGCCGGCCGTGGAATATTGCTCATCTCCGGCCTTACTATATTTGAGCCACCGGCTCTCAAGATGTATATATTTTGACAATGTATATATTATATAAAGAAATAAAGCAGGACCTCTGTCCTTTTTACCCTGAAAGGTTTATGTGTCTTCTTTATCAGGTGGTGGAAATAACCAATAGGGAGCGGATCACTTTTGAATCCGGCTTTCCCTTTGGTCTGGCTTATGATCATGTCTGAATCTAGCTATGGTCACTTGGGGGCTTCCTGTTCAAACATAGAGAACATAGCTGTCGATACCCACTTGATCGGCATATGGCCAAACGTACTTGGGAGCTTCTTGATCATATTTGAATCACAGCTTGACCCCTTTGGGTCTGACGTGGATCGTATTCGAATCAGCGTCATTAAACAACTCTTATGGTCACTTGGGGGCTTCCTATTCAAACATAGGTCATATTCGAACCAAAGAGAACATAGTTGTTGATACCCACTTGATCGGCATCGCCAAAGCCACTGGGGGCTATATGATCATATCTGAATCTTAGCTTAACCCCTTTGGAACGGTTTACTGATCGTATTCGAATCAGAAGCCTATTGTTTATTATCCACCATAAGCATAATTATGTTGACTATCTTGAGACCTTCTTGAAAGCATTATGAGATGATTTTTGATTCTTCCGGTTTAATATTGATCACCCCAGGTTGTTAAGTGCCAGAGGTGAACATCAAATAAGTAGGGAAGATTATCAAAGGGATCGCAGGTATGCTATTATGAGTATGTTTAACAAATATAGTCATAAACCGGCCTGTATATGATGTCTTTGGTTCGTGTTCCGGGTTATCTATACTTTACGTGACCCCCGACGCGATAAACCGCCAAGGGAATTTTGCTTGTTTTATGTGCAGGATAAGGCAAGCAAATTTAAATGTCAAGGAAATAAACGATCAACATAAGCCAGAAATATATAGCGATGGCGGCTTACGAAAGTGTTAAGCGCTAGGAACATGCACGAAGGCATCACAAACATTTAGTAGTTTTTTCTACCCTATTACAAGACTCCCCGAGTCTGAATAAATGAAGCATTGTTTTTGCAAAGCGCCTAGCGATTCACTCCTTCGGCGGGCTTGAAGATTCCGGGTTATCCTTCTCCGCCTCTCTGTCGGTTGCTTTGTCCTGGAAGGATGACGAGGCCCAGTCAATGCCACTCAAGGCTTCAAACTCAGCTTCATCATCTATTAAACTGGCTGGGTCCACTTCAGGGCAAAGGTATGCTTATGCGTTGGAGGGATCAGGCTGACTTGCTCATATGGAGTGTTTGGAATTCTCCGGTTCTCACTGTCATAGCCCGGAGAATACTTGGTGAGGTCAGTATCGTTCCCAATAAGGGTAGCCATGGGACATATGACTTTGACGCAGGCGGTGAAATCATGATCATCAAATACGGTACCATCCTCCTTCAGACTCGGGTATCCAAGAGCAAGGTCAGCCAGGTCTAGTTCTGGAATCCATGCCTTTGCCCGGCTCAACGCGGCTATGGCCCCGGCTCTTGAAGATGCCCGCCTTAAATCCTGGATCCGCTGAGGTAGCACAACGAGACACTTCAGCACGTCTTGCAGAATGTGGGGAATGGTATTTGATAAGGCTACAACGGCCAAAGCACGTTGTGACCCAGTGTACAATTGCTCCACCAGAGTGTAAACCACCTTAAGTTTGATCAGCATGTTCTGCTTGAGGTTGGTGCTCCTGGGGCCTGCGTGTTCACAAACATAAAAGTGAGCCGGACATAATGATTACAGCAGTCATCAACGGAAGGATTGCAATGCTTGGGGTTATGGACAGTAACTTACCGAAGATGGCTGAGACCATTTGAGATATATGGCGCTTTAAGTCGGACAGCTCGGTTGTTGCTTCTGCAAGTGATGCCTCTGCCGTCTCGGCCCGGGTGACCAGTGAAGCCTTCTCATTAGTCCAGTTTTTCTTCTCTGACTCAAAATTCTTTTTCAACTTCTCTTGTTCAGAGACGCTAAATTCAAATTTGGAGTTGGCCTTTTGAGTTTCAAGTTCTTGAGCTATCAGACGACTCTTCAAGTCAGCAATCTCCGACTCAATTTGACTTATGGTGGCCTGCATTGATACCGGGTTATTGTAAGGATCATGGTAAGGTAAAATTCAAGCCCCAAGTACTTTGCAAGCAAAGGTTCTTGACACTTGGGGGCTAATGTATGTTAATGAATTTTTTAACCTACAAATCCAGGTCATGTATATTAAGTCCCAAGCATTTTACAAGTAAAGATACTTGGCACTTGGGGGCTAATGTGTATCGCAAGTTCAAACTATCATGCTATAACCGGGTTAAATATATTCTCTTCAAAAACCGGACAAACCAACGGTAAGCAGATTTCTAAGTCTACAACATATTTATTCATAAGCAATAGACTTGGGGGCTGGTACAGTAAGTAAGATTTAGGAAAATAGCATAAATTATACCTCAGATTTGTGCTGTATTTGTTTCAGCATGTCAATTTCCAGGTCACGGCTATTATGCACTTGATTCAGATAGCCTGAGACTATATCACCAATACTTAAGTGAGTATAATCAGTAATGTCCAGCTTGGCCTTTCGGCGTTCAATGAGTTCTTCCTTGGCAGTGCATTTTGCAAGGACAGTCGGCCGCCCTGGCTCAACAAACTGACTTTTCAGAACCTCAATTTCTGGATCATTTGTCTTGACCGGGCTAGGAGCTTCCGGGTTATCAGAGCTATTGAGAGTCTCTTTAGCAGGCGGGTCAGAGGTTGGCACTGGAATATCAGAGGCCGGTTCAGGCGGCTGTTGATGGGAGGAACTTTCAGGAGCATACATGTCAAGCACCGGTTCAGTCACGACCGGGGCTTGGGACGGCTTATTCTTCTTTGCCTTCTTACTGTCTTCACTTGCATGCTGTCAACAAAGGTAGAAGGGTGAATACAAAAACATGAGTAAGGTAAAGCCTAAAGTAAATAAGGTTACATTACCCGGGAGCAGTTTTGAAAGCTAGCATGTTTGATTGCATAGACTCGTCGGAGGAAGGAGAGGTATCCAGATAATTGGTGTCAGATGAATTGATAGGTTGGCGAATTAAACCCGCCAAAGGTAAAATAGAACGTAAATCAGAGATAACCTCAGTCCAACGATTCCTAGTTACGTCCAGTAAGCCGGAGGAGACTTCTGCACCCTTGTTGGTCCGGGTCTGCCTCCGGTTTTCAAGCAGTTGTTGCTTCAAAAGAAATTGAGGATCTTGATAAGCTAGAAGATGTGAAAATCTTACTTTCCAGGTCACCCTTCGGATTTTTTGCTTTGGCAAAGGCTCTGAGTCGGAGGAGATTATAGTTACCTCTTCGTCAACCGCTTGGCTGTTCCCCGTATCCTCCTAAAAGGATGGAAAGTCAGTAAAATAATGACAAAGGAGTTAAGAGAATTAAGGATTACCTCTTCGTCATCCGAAGAAGTGTCATCCAATTTGATTAAATCGGAAGCGTCGGGCTTCTTCTTCTTTGAAGTTCCCGTTTTGGCGGCTTTCCTTTCAGTTTTCTTGGCTGTCCTGGCTTGTTTGGCTGCCTCATGGTCATACTTGACCTTCCAGAAGTTGTCATTGGCTTGTGGAAACGATAAGGAACTATGAGTACAAATAAGGTATAGCATAGCAAAGAGTATTATTTAAGATTGATAACTCACTGCAGGGGGCGGGTTCTTCTTGCAGAAGGGAAGTAAGCCGAAGGCATTACTAGTTACAGTGCCGTCCTTTAGCAGCGACTGGGTCGTAGCATCCACCACATCATCTGGTAACTCGTCAGGGCTATGACGCAGTGGATCATCCTTTTCGCCTGAGTAAGTACACATTAAGCTAGAACGGCGGCTTAATGGAAGTACATGCCAAGTGACCCAGACTCGGACCAGATCGATGCCATTTAAGTTGTTTCCCAAAAGAGCTTTGATCTTGTTGATGGTGGGATTGAGAGGCAGACGCTCAATAGTAGTCAGTTTATCCGCCAGCGGATGGTTGGACTCAAGGAGCAGGGCACGGAAGCCGGGCAGAGGGCTGTCATCAGCCGGCGAAGTGTCCTGACAATAGAACCACATCTGATTCCAATCTTTTGGATGACTCGGCAATTCAGCATAAGGAAAAAGGCAATCTTTCCACCGCTGAATTGAGATGCCGCAAAGCACAAGACTAGGCCCGTTGGCACGTTCATTCTGTCGATTCAAGTAGAAAAGCTCTCTAAACAAAAGCAGACTTGGCTGCTCTCCCAGGTACACCTCGCAGAAGACTTGGAAATTGCAAATATTTGACACGGAATTGGGTCCAATGTCTTGAGGTCTAAGATCAAAGAAATTCAAAACATCCCTAAAGAATTTTGAATCGGGAGGAGCAAATCCCCGGCTCATGTGATCTATAAAAACTATCACCTCCCCTTCTTTGGGTTGAGGCTTCTCTTCAGACGGGTCAGGGGCACGATAAGACATGACCTCCTTTTTAGGCAGATGGCCAGACTTCACAAATTCAGACAGTTTACTCTTTGTGACTGTGGATAGGACCTAATTGCAGGTCACAGGGGCCTTGGTTGCCTTAGGTGCCATGACAACAGTTAGAGTACGACAAAATAAGAGGTTCCGGTTCATATTTAACCCGGAGGAAAATATCTTAATTATTCAAGGTGGCGGCTTAAGAAGGGGCGTAATGATGTATGGGTAATTGTGCAACAAATATTAAGCCGCTACAGGTGTCAACAGCAGTTAAGTTTTCTTAAGTCGCGAGAAGCAAGCAAGGTTTATTAATCAGTATCGTTTACTTAGACCGGTCACAAGGACAGTTGCGTTTCAACATATTCGACAGAGGTAGTTTTTTACTTCCGGGTGAAGCAAATAGGTTTCACAAGTTGCCACTATTATTCTGAATCAAACAATTGATCCAGAAATAAAACTTTCTAGACCTAGAACAGGCACAGATGAAGTTCAAGGGCTCGAACAGGGGCTCGGTGCGACAGAAAGGGATCTACTTGCAATCAAAGTAGGGACGAAATAGCTACCGCATCAGGTTTTTGCCATCTTCAAGATCAAAAAACGACATTGGTGAGCAAATCTATGAGGGGCTCCTAATGAACAGCGAAGAACACTGAAGAGCTTGAAGGTCTTAATGCGGATCTGAGGAACAAGAAGAGGAGACTTACATATGCAGGATTGCTGCGGAGGGTCGTCGCGTTTCTCTGGTCAAACCAGGTTGATGCAGCGGCCTTAGTTGGTGAAGACGAGGAGATCTGCAGCGGCGGCGATGGCGGAGCTCGAACGGCAGAGAAGCAGCAAGAGGAAGAAGACGACTGAAGGAGAAGAATGGGAAGACCTCGGTCATGCCTATTTATAGGGAAAGGATGATTAAGACGGCGCGAGAAACAAGGAGATAAGCATTATTATCCAGCGGCCCCTACGCCTTGGTTTTCGGAACGGTTAGTAAACGCAAGGATTCGTTGCAGGATACGATGAAATAAATAATGAATTTAAAGTAAAGATGACGTCACGGCAGGTTAACACGGATCCAAAAGATGACGTCATGGCGGGTTAAAGAAAACCTTCGCACAGTGAGAAGACTGAGATTTATTTCTTAAGTTATTTTAAGATTGACATGAACAGGTTCAAATCAATCTGGGGCCTAATGTCGGGGATATAACTATTTGTGTAAGCCGCCCAGGAGGGGCCGGTTTACGCAAAGAAGACTCACTGGAAAGAAGCCCAAGACCAAGCATGAAGATGGCGGTTCAATAAAGGGCCTAAGGCCCACAGGCGACTTAAGGCCAGTTGTAGTAAACCGCCACAATGGCATGACTTGTATCATAAGGTAGATTTGACTAGTCACCGAGCCGGACACTTTTTATAATCCGGCCGGGACTCTGTAAGCCACAGGGCGTCAACCCGTGTATACGACGGGATGACCTGCAGGCGGCTTAGGGCAAGAAACAACTCATCGAGAGCCGGGCATAGCGTATCTCGCTCCCTGGTCATTGAAACATCAATCAATACCAACCCAATTAGACGTAAGCTTTACCTTCATAGTAAGGGGCTGAACTAGTATAAACCTCTTGTGTCCTTTGTCCCGATTAACCCCTTCAAGCTTCCTAGTTGTGATGGCTCCACAACTAAGTCCTTTCACGAGGACATCTGACGTGACAATTCCACGACAGCGCCCGAGCTACTCGGGGGAGCAACCGGTGAAAGAGGGGAACTAGAACTGGCTGGAATATAAGGAGTAAATCCCATAGATGCTGGAGCAGTGACAGATCTAGTAGAGGCTAAAGCAGTACGGGCACGAGTCAGCTCTCGAGCCAGCTCATGGATCATAAGATAGCTAGCAATGATATAACGAGAAAGGTGGCTAGCAACACTATCGGACTCTGGATCAATGATAGGGAAACGGACACGACCATTGTCGTGCAGAGAAGGATAGTAGTAGAAACCTGGGTGGTTCTGCATCCGGACCTCGTTGTAACGAAGCTCGACAAGGACCTCGAATGCAGCAAACTGGACAGGCTGAGAAGCGGTAGAAGCGTAACCGCTCCAAGAAGTATGAGTGTAAGTGCTGGAATCGGAACTGGTGCGAAGAGTAACCACCGCATGATACTCATACATTGAGTCAGCTAGACGCTCCCGGTACACACAATAGGCTGGGTCGTCACCGAGGGGGTACAAACGATGCCACACATTACGAAGGAGATGTAGCGACATGTATGGCATCAGCTGCAACTGGCACGGATACGGCATCGGAGCCATCTACAGTCACAACCATTAGTAGGTTAATATAAAACTAAAAATAAAAACAAGTGCATGCAATGCAACAACCAGCTACAAATGCTACCGGCACTCAACTAAAACTCGTATCTAACGTCCAGATAACACGTCGTAGTCTATCTTGGCCTACAGTCAGCGCAGCTCTAATACCAAGCATTGTGGCACCCTAGCTCAGAGCAACCGGTTTACCATGCATTGCCAACCCAGAGACCATGTCCTCTGGCAACACACAACATCTTGGTACAGAAAACAGCTGCTTTATTGATGCTAGCGGATCAAAGTTTATATTACAACAGGTGGCGAGGCCAAGCGGCACACACGGTGCGGCTGAACAATATGTATATTATTTAGTGAACATAAAGGGGCCTCGATCATAACAACTATGCGGCAGAGGAACAACGTCATAGCAGAAACTCCATAGCACAGGGACACCAATGTGGACACGATCTAGACTCGGACAACACTCCTTTCCAACGAGACTTTCCTGAAATCTGGCATGACATGCTAGGTCAGTACATTGAATGTACTTGCAACCTCACAAAAAGCATAAACATAATGAAAAACAATATCATGATAATTAACCAATTCATAATAATGCAACAATATAACCAACATGCTGTGATCATTCTCTTGTGATAAAAGTCCCTCGGACTAGCTTACCAACGGTGATCGCTCTTGGATCACAAACGTACCACCCTCGTGGTCCTGACTAGAGATATCTCGTGATCCTTCCGGCGATCACAACCACGACCAATATTTGGTTTTAAACGGTGATCCTTCCGGCGATCACAACCACGACCAACACTTGGTCTAAAACAATAAGATGGCCTTTCCGCCATCATCAGCAGTGCAAAGGTCATAACTCAGTGTGCAAGATTTATTAAATGTTGACAAATGGTGTGACCTACTTTTGAGCGTGTCCGTAACCGTGGACTCGGCTATCGATAGATTAATACACTCTGCAGAGGTAGTGCACCGTACCCACACCGCGGAACCCATGGCCTCGCACTCCCATTAGGGGTGGACCAACTACATTCCGATGAAACCCCTCCATTGCCATGACACTCTCTCGGCCACTCCGACTCACTCCCCACCGGGCTAGCCCTGGGTGGCCCCCTGTCTACCAAAGACACAACGACCGCCGTCATGGCCAAAACATAAACGACCCCAATCGGGGACCCGGTACCATAAACTCAACAACGGGCACACAAGGTTATGTCTGCTTACCGGGCCAGGGTATCGCACGCCCATAACCTTCCCTCATTGGAGGCATTGACTAGAGGCATGACAACAGACCGAATAAAGGCCTTCCCATAAAGGCAAATGTGGTTGCACTGGGAAAAACTCGATTTAGTGGCACCATGACCCGGTCAACAATATATTCAAGTTGAGTTATTATCAGGTTCAACTTAACGTGAAAATAACTGGTGTCATAGTATGGCATGAAATGCAACACTAACATATGCATCACATATTAACGGAAATGACTGAGTCAACTATATCCACACCAAGCATAAACATCAACAACCCATGACACTTCTCTAGTTAAGATTAAACCTCACTTTAACAGAATCTTTTCTAGCAAATTTTACCATTTTTGCTCATTCAAGAAAATAAATCCACTAATTATTTATATCCATAACCATATTCTTCTTTCATCACCCAAAAATAAATCCTAGTTTCTTTTCCAACTAAGTTAACTTCAAACTTTCTGTGAATCAAGCATATTAACTAAAAGAAGCAATTAACAGAATACAAATAACATAATAATTATTTAAATGCATGGATTAAATCAATCATTTGTTCAAGTAAGAAAATCACAAATATTGTAATGGCACCATGAAAATGTTGCTGTGGCTTGCCTTAGTGCAGATGAGGTTCACAAGCCTCCTGGTGATCCTCAAGACAAGCCTCACCCTGTGAAAATAATTTTAAACACAAGAAGAAAATATCAAGAACCCTTCTGAAATTCACCAGAAAATCTAGACAGCATAGAAAAATCTCATCTTTGATGAGCTGCTAGATTTCTGTACAAAGAACACAATGCAAAAAGAATCAATTCATTTGGACTTATGGTTAAAGAGTTTTGGCTCTTTGAAGCTCTTTGTAAAAATAAGAATTTGAATTTAAATAAAAATAGACTGCAGGGGGTGACGTCGAAGGCGTAAAGCCTCGGGGCGCCACCACTCGTACCGCTTTGCGCGTGTACTGAGTGGCTGACTAGCGGGCCCCACTAGTCAAGTGAGGTGGTGGGGGAGAAGGAAACAGAGGACAGCGCGGCGTCGCCGGAGCACACGCCGGCGGCGAGGGCTTCTTGGCCAAAACGAGAGGGAGGGATCGAGAGAGGAGACAGATGTGCACCTGCTCGTACCCGTAGAGTAGCTAGGGATGGTCGGACAGCGTCGGAATTGACCTCTCTAGCGGAGGCAGAGAGTGGAGGTCGCCGGAGACGAAGACGACGGCGAACAGAGGCGACTCTAGGGGCTCCAACCAGGCGGAACAGCACCACCAACGAGCGGAGGAGGCCCTGGAAGGGTCAACCAGGCCTGGGAGGGGCTGGAGCTACGGAGACGACCCGAGGGGATCACCGACGAGCTCGAGCTCGGGGACGGCGGCCCGCGATTTGCCCCGCCGGGCTATGGCTATCTACGAGATTGTGGAGTGTGTGGGAGTGGTGGATGGTGCTCGAGGAGGCTGGGGAGGGCTCTATTTATAGCCGAGAATCGAGGGGGAATCGGGCTCCGCCGGTGGACACCTGGACATGGCGCCCGGCGATGAACAGTGTCAGTGAGTGGGGGAGAAGGCGACGCAGCTCACTAGGGGACTGTGGGCGAACGGGGACGAGCACAGGGGTACTAGGGTGACGACGAGCACAGTGCGCACCGCACTATTATGTTTGCCGGACCGTGCCCGTGCTCGCTGTAGCGAGCTCCGGCATCGGCGAGCACCAGGAGGGATTTAAGAGAGCTTGGACGAAGATTGTGGCGAAGTTTGGCAAGGCTAGGCAGGCGGGGAAGCGAGCACACGCACAACAAAGGCTCGGGCGGCACCCAGAGCGCATCGGCTGCATCCTCCACACCTGGACGAATGCGGTCACCGTGTGAACTCTGACCTCAGGCCGACCTAAGCCCAAACTTCATGTGTGGCTTGTTGTTCGTGGTAGTTTTGAAGGTTACCACGCTTTGGTTTGGTCTCACGTGTGGTAGAAAAGATTTCACACGCCTAGTAAGTTTCTGATCAGTAACTTTGAGAGCTTACTGTGGTCAAACTACTGGGAGTTGGGAGCTGAGCTTTGGAGGTTAGCAATCATCTACTAAGGTGATGATTCACAAGAAAAATCAGCCACAATGGAGCAAGTAAAATGGTAGTTATTGTAGAAACTACCATTTCTATCTAGAACAGAAAATATTTTCTGTAGCAAAAATATTCCAAAAAGTGATGGAATATTTTTGCTCAATAAGGTGCCCTAGGTTTCAAAGAATAATTGGGATTTTTCTCAGATTTTTATGGGCAAGAAAAATTGGGGTTGATTTGGAGCACATTGAGCTAGCTAGGGTTTAAGAGAGGGAAATGGATATTTTTCGTTAAAGAAAAATATTCCAAATATTATTTTGAGATGAACCAGAGAAGGAATGATAGTTAGAGAGGGAAATGAGGCACTTGGGTGAAAGCCAAGGTGTACCCAAGTGGTTAAGTCCATATGAAAAGATTCAAAACTCCAAATTTCAAAATCAAACCAACTGAATATCAGGCAAAGAGAAGAGGGCAAAAACCAGGCTGTCACAGCCATCATGCATCTTTGAAAGGTAGCAGGTGCATTACATAAACCAAAAGTCATATTTCTATAAGCAAAAGTATCGAAAGGGCAAGTAAAAGTGGTCTTTTCTTGATCCTCTTTTGACACAGGTATTTGAGAGAAACCAGGGTAACCATCTAGAAAGCAAAAATGTGTATGTTTTTACAATCTTTCTAGCATTTGATCGATAAAAGGCAAAGGGTGATGATCCTTTTTAGTAGATTTATTTAATTTGCGGAGATCAACTACCATCCTATAACCTGTAACAATTCTTTGTGGGATCAATTCATCTTTATCATTAGGAACAACAGTAATACCTCCCTTCTTATGGACACAATGGACAGGACTTACCCACTGACTATCAGCAACGGGATAAATTATACCTGCCTCCAGGAGCTTTAGTATTCCTTTTCTTACCACTTCTTTCATCTTAGGATTTAACCGTCGTTGGTGATCAACAACTAGTTTGGCATCTTTCTCTAATTTTATTTTGTGTTGGCATAGAGTGGGACTAATGCCCGTAAGATCATCAAGAGTATATCCAATAGCAGCACGGTGCTTCTTCAGAGTTTTTAATAATTTCTCCTATTCCTGCTCTGAAAGGTTAGCACTGATAATAACAGGATATATCTTCGTTTCATCAAGATAAGCATATTTAAGAGTATCAGGTAGTGGTTTAAGCTCAAACACGGGATCACCCTTGGGTGGAGGAGGATCCCCTAGAATTTCAATAGGAAAGTTGTGTTTCAAAATAGGTCCCTATTTAAATAATACTTCATCTATCTCCCTTCTTTCATTCATAAATATATCATTTTCATGGTCTAGCAAATATTGTTCTAAAGGATCATTACGAGGCACAGCAATAGAAGAAAGACCAATAATTTCATCCTTACTAGGCAATTCTTTATCATGGGGTTGTCTACAAAATTTAGCAATATTGAACTCCTGAGGCATATCCACCAAACCAATAGTAACAATATACTTTTTGCAATCTATCTTAGCATTAACAATGTTCAAGAAGGGTCTACCAAATATAATGGAACAAAAGTCATCTTGTGCGGAACCAAGAACAAGAAAATCAGCAGGATATTTAACATTCCCACACAAGACTTCAACATCTCTAACAATCCCAACTGGTGAAATAGTATCTCCATTGGCAATCTTAATTGTAACATCAATTTCTTCTATCTCAGCAGGTACAATATCATGCATAATTTCTTTGTATAAGGAACGAGGTATTGCACTTGCACTAGCACCCATATCACATAAGCCATGATAACAATGATCTCCTATTTTAACAGAAATAACAGGCATGCCTACAACTGGTCTATGTTTATTTTTAGTATCGGGTCTAGCAATTCTAGTAGCTTCATCACAGAAGTAAATAACATGCCCATCAATATTATCCGCCAAGAGATCTTTAACCATTGCAATACTAGGTTCACTTTAATTTTCTCTGGTGGTGCAGGTGTTCTAGTATTTCTCTTACGAACCATAGTTGAAGCTTTAGCATGATCCTTTATCCTAACAGGGAAAGTGGTTTCTCAATAAAGGTAGTAGGAACAATAGGATCATTATAAGTAATAGTCTTCTCTTCAACTTTAACAGATGCAACTACTTTTACTTCAATTGGAGGATTATATTTAAACCACTTCTCCTTAGGGAGGTCAACATGAGTAGCAAATGATTCATAGAAAGAAGCTACTATCTCAAAGTCAAGTCCATATTTAGTGCTAAATTCACGAAAAGCATCGGTATCCATAAAAGTTTTAACACAATCAACCTTAGGTGTTATACCTGACTCCTAACCTTCGTCGAGATCCCAATCCTCAGAGTTGCGTTTAATTCTTTCCAATAAATCCCATCTAAATTCAATAGTCTTCATCATAAAAGAACTAGTACCAGAATTATCGTGCATGGAGCGATTGTTGAGATAAAGCCGAGCATAAAAAATCTGAATAATAATTTCTCTTGAGAGCTCATGATTGGCGCATAAATATAACATTGACTTAAGCCTCCCCCAAGCTTGAGCGATGCTTTCTCCTTCACGAGGCAAGAAATTATATATATAATTACGATCACGATGAACAAGATGCATAGGATAAATCTTCTGATGAAATACTAATTTCAATCGGTTGTAGTTCCATGATCCCATATCATCACATAGCCTAAACCATGTCAAAGCCTTTCCCTTCAAAGATAAAGGGAAGACCTTCTTCTTGATAACATCCTCGGGCATACCTGCAAGCTTAAATAATCCACAAACTTCATCCACATAGATTAGGTGCAAATCGGGATGCAATGTTCCATCTCTTGTAAAAGGATTAGCTATCAGTCTCTCTATCATACCCGAAGGAATTTCAAAGTAGACATTTTCAGTAGGTTTAGTAGGTTGAGGAGCAACTCTTTGCTCTACTGGTCGGGGTGAAGATACCTCGAACAAGCTCCTCAAAGGATTATGTTCCATAGTAACAAGTGAGAGTAAATTTCAGCACACTATATAAATTTTTCCTTACGAAGTTCCACTTACCAAAGGCGCTTCACTCCCCGACAACGGCGCCAGAAAAGTGTCTTGATGATCCACAAGTGTAGGGGATCTATCGTAGTCCTTTCGGTAAGTAAGAGTATCGAACCCAACGAGGAGCAGAAAGAAATGACAAGCGGTTTTCAGTAAGGTATTGTCTGCAAGCACTGAAATTATCGGTAACAAATAGTTTGTGATAAGGTAAGCCGTAACGGGTAACAAGAAATGAAAGAAAATAAAGTGCAGCAAGATGGTCCAATCCTTTTTGTAGCAAAGGACAGGCCTGGACAAATTCTTATATTGAGAAAAGCGATCTCGAGGACACATGGGAATTATCGTCAAGCTAGTTTTCATCACGCTCATATGATTCACAGTCGCTACTTTGGTAATTTGATATGTGGGTGGACCGGTGCTTGGGTACTTCCCTTTCTTGGACAACCATCCCACTTATGATTTTAACCCTTAATTGCAAGCATCCGCAACTACAAAAGAAGTAGCATGAAACATATGGATCCAAATCAGCCCCTTAGGAAGCAACGCATAAACTAGGGTTTAAGCTTCTGTCACTCTAGCAACCCATCATTTACTTATTACTTCCCAATGCCTTACTTTAGGCCCAAACAATGGTGAAGTGTTATGTAGTCAACGTTCACATAACACCACTAGAGGAGAGACAACATACATCTCATCAAAATATCGAACGAATACCAAATTCACATGACTACTTATAGCAAGACTTCACCCATGTCCTCAGGAACAAACATAACTACTCACAAATCATATTCATGTTCATAATTCGAGGGGTATTAATATGCATATAGGATCTGAACATATGATCTTCCACCGAATAAACCAACTAGCATCAACTACAAGGACTAATCAACACTACTAGCAACCCACAGGTACCAATATGAGGTTTTGGACAAAGATTGTGTCACATCCCAGGTTCTGACAATGCCTAGTGCATGCATTAGAGTGTTGCATCATGTTTAAATTTCATGAAACTTGAAATGGGGATTGTTTAAACCCTAGCACCAAATGAATTCAACTAGGGTCAAAATAAAATCTTTTTCATTGAACTCAAAATGCCCTCTAAAAATGTTCAACATTTCTGGTTTGAGGTGAAAGCATCTACCAAAAATGGTTTATATTTTTGCAGGACATATTGGGCTCTGAATTAAATCATACTCTATTTGCATTTGGGCATTTAAATACTATAAAATAATTTAAATGCTCAAATAATCATAAACTTAAATGTTTGCTGTTGGATATTTTCCAAACAGTGGGCTTGAGCTAGTTTCAAGATTTTTGGGTTTCGTCTAGTATTTTTAATAAATTCACAAAGTTGCAGTAAAATAGAAAACAGGAAGGAAGTTTTACCTGGCGCCTACCAACCGGCCCACCTGCCGGCCCAGCCCAGCTGCCGCGCCAGCGAGCTGCTTGGCTCGGCCAGGCAGGCAGGCAAGGTGCTCGGTGGCGAGCACCGCATGGGTGCCACGCACCTGGTCGCCGCCTCGCTGCTCCCCTCGTCCAGCCGCAACGTGGATCGCTCCCCCTCTCTCCCCCGAACCCCTCAGACACATCCTCTCCTCTCCAGCTCCTCCCCCTCGCGCTCCCCAGCCATGGCCGACGCCACCGCCGCCGCTCCATCACCGTAGCCGCGCTCCCCACCGTTCGTGCTCCGTCTCGTCCTGTCCAGGAGCTCCGCCGCCATCCTCTTCGACGAGCTAGCCGAGCCCCGAGCGCTCGCGTGCCCTGAAGCCACCGCACGACTTCGCCCGAGTCCGCCGTCACCGGAGATCCCTTTCAACGCCGTCGCCGCCTCAGTTCGTCCCCGACCCCGCCGGTTGCCTCTACGAGTGCTCTAGGAGCCTAGCTACCTCCCCTCCCCTTCCTCTCTCGCCCCCGAGCTATGTAGCAACCACACGAAGATCACCCGCACGCACCGCCGCGGATCTCGTCGCCGACGTGCTCCCGGCCATCCTCCGGCCACCTTTCGGTGTCCATCACACTCACCACGACGCGTAGGGTCTAACCATGCACTCCCCGCACCTCAGCGCACACCCTAGTTTCGAGTTCGCATCCACCCGAACTCCGGCGGCCGCCTAGGTCGTCGCCAGCGCCAACTCCGGCAACCCCGACCCCAACTAACTCCACCAAGAGCTGCGGTTTGTCCCCAGCTCCACCCAGATGCCTTCCGCGACCCATTTGGTGGCCGGAACGGCCAAAATCACTTCCGCCGCCGCGTCGGGTTCGCCGGCGGCTAAACGCCAGCGCAGCTGACTTTGACTTTGACCGCGGGTGGGCCCTGGTTGATTCTGTTGAGTCAATGACAGGTGGGGCCCAGCCCTGTTAACTAAACTGGTTTAGTTTTAATTAATTTTTAGCTAAACTAATTACACTGACACCCTGGACCCACAGTCAGGTTTGACCTGGACGTCTTTGTTGACTTGTTGAGGTCAGCATGACATCATGCTGACGCAGTAATCCTTTTCTGGAATTAAAATAAATCCAGAATGATTTATAAATTCCAGAATTTAGTTCAAACTTCTAAAATTCATATAAATTCAACCGTAGCTCCCAATCAAACAAGTTATATATGAAAAATGATCAGAAAAATCTAATCTATTCATCTGCACTGGTTTCTGTCAGAACCCCGACTCGATGTCACACCGATCTAGCCGGTAACACCTCATATCACTTTGCGGCCTCACGCACGGTATCCCCACGGGTGTCGCCTTACCTTTGCCCGGGACCGTTTGCGCCTTTTGGCTCACGTATATGATAGTGTCGCTAGCATCCATATGATAAAGAGCCCGGGCTGACATGACTAGTCGTAAACCCAAAGTGGCACAGACTTACAGGGACAGGCATCCATGACCCAGCTTCGAACGTGTCGGTCATCAGCAAATGGGTCCGGGCTGTAGCACTGGGCTAGCAGGACTCCGGTAAACCGGGCTGTAGCGGGCTAACAGGACTCCGGTACTCAAAGCGTGACATTTCCCCGAAGGGACAGACACAAGAACGAAGAAGGACACATGCCGGCCAGCCTAAGTGTTCCAGAGCAGTAGCAAGCTACCATGGCTCAGCGGTAACACTAGGAGACATTTCCCGGTAAGAGAGGCTACTAAAGATAAACAACTAGATAGTCAGATCCCACACATACCAAGCATTTCAATCATACACACAATATGCTCGATATGTGCAAATACAACGAAGCATCACAACATGACTCTACGACACAAGTACTTTATTCATTAGGCTCCGAGGGGCGAGATATTACAAACATGGGTCTCATGACCCAACACTCAGAGCATACAAGTCAAAGCACAAGCGGAAGCTATCATGTCTGAGTACAGACGTCTATAAATGAAAAAGGCTGAAAAGCCTGACTATCTATCAGATCCTGCCGAGGGCACAAGATCGTAGCTGAGGTATCAAGCTAAACGTCGAAGTCCAAGCGGAACTACTAGTGAGACTGAAGTCTCTCTGCAAATCATAAAATAGGCAAACGTGAGTACAAATGTACCCAGCAAGACTTACATCAGATCTATCTACACATGCATCATTATCAACAAAGGGGATGGTGGAGTTTGACTGCAGCAAGCCAGCTTTGACTCGGTGGCTATCCTGAACTACGACTGCAAGTAACTCTTTTGAGGTGGCGCACACGAGTCCACATATTCACCATATCAATACACCACTATGGATCCGCTCCCATCTCCCTACGAGAACGCCATCCATAGCACTCACGCTTATCTTGCGTATTTTAGAGTATCCACTTTCACTTGTCTATGAACTGTACAAGGGGTCCACGTTTCCATATCCGAGGAATCCGGCTATTCGAATAGATAATGATAACCCTGCAGGGGTGTACTTCTTCACACACGCTCTCGTCACTTACCGCCCTGTACACGTCATGTACCTCGGCAACCTTCAAGCAGAAGCCGGGCGAGGGAGTCGGCCACGACCTGACTAACCGAACAAGTCTCTCGTCCAGGTTTATCGCCTATTCGGGTTCCATCCGCAAGGAGATCCGGCCGGGGTGTCGCTCACGGCCCCAAACGATGTGAGCAGGGTTCCCAAGCCCACCAACCGGGTGCCACTTGGTACACCGTGCCACTGTGCCTAGTCTGTCCCAAGCCCACCTATACCGGGTGCCACTTGGTAGACTACTAACACTACCTACAAACACCAGAAACTAGTTGCAAGTCCTGGACAGAGATCATGTTGATTAATAAGTCGAGAGGGGCACTTAAGCATTCCAATGTGTGGTAGTAGCTGGTCATGGATCACAATCACAGAACTCAGTTCCTAAGGACGGCTGCAATGAGACAACCCACCATATACTCCTACATGGCCTCTCACCGCTACCTTTACCAAATCGTGTTCACACACTTAGCTCACACACATGGGGACATGTTCACACGCCTCTGATTCATACCCGATGAATCAGACCTGACTCAACGCTAAGCAGTAGCAGGCATGACGAACAAACATGAATGAGTAGGCACATCAGGGCTCAAACAACTCCTACTCATGCTAGTGGGTTTCATCTATTTACTGTGGCAATGACAGGTCATGCAAAGGATAAAGGGGTTCAGCTACCGCAGCAAGTAACAAATATGTCGTTGTTGTCCTAATGCAGTAAAAGAGAGCAGGAGCGAGAGAGTGGGATTGTATCGGAATGAACAAGGGGGTTTTGCTTGCCTGGCACTTCTGAAGATAACATTGAGTCTTCATCAGTGTCAACGATGACATCATCGGTATCACGTCTATCGAGAGGGGACAAATACTAACAATGTGTTTTGAGCTAACGCAACTAGCAACAGATTAAATGAAGTTGGTTTGAATATAAAATTCAAATTCAAACTCCATGTGATTATTCAAATGCCATTTAATTGATTTGTGCTAAACAGCAGCTATAAGTTGTTCTAACATGCATGAAAATGGTACAGATGGATTCCTTGAATTTTTCTGATAATTTTTCATATATAAAACATTTAATTTGGAGTTACGGTTAATTTTCTATGATTTATTGAAGTTTTAACTATTTTCTGGAATTTCCTGATTATTTATAAATTAACTAAATTCCAGTACATGAATATTGCGTCAGCATGACGTTGGCATGACGTCAGCAAGTCAACAGGGGTCGGTCAGGGTCAAACCTGACGTGTGGGGGCCACACGTCAGTGACACGGGTTAGACAGGGGGGTTAGTTTAATTTAATTAAAGATTAGGGCACTAGGGCCCACATGTCAGTGGCTCTGGGGTTAGATTAGGTGGTGATTAGCTTAAGCTAATCACCTGATGGCGGGGGCCCACCTGTCAGTGTCAGCAGA
>NC_057801.1:195751086-195781426 GCF_018294505.1 Triticum aestivum | reverse complement strand
TTTTTAGGAGCTAAAAGAATTAAAACAATGCTCCACAAAATATTTCAGAATTATTGGACCTATATTTATTTAATAGTAGATATAAATCCAATTCAAATAATTATTGATTTAATTCAAATGCCCAAATTAGATGTTTCTGAGACACCAAAAATATTGGTTTGGATTTTACCTCTTGCCAATATTTCCAGAGGATATCAGGAACATTTTCTTGGACACATTTGAGAAGATTTAATTGTTGGTTATTTTTAGAGGTTTCTGAGGCTTTGAAAATTCCTCAATTCAAATTTCATTTGAATTTAAACATGATGCAGCAAGAGGTCTAGCCTAGTGCATTACCAGAAGCTAGGGATGTGACAACTCACCCCCACTAAACAAGAATCTCGTCTCGAGATTCAAGCGTAGGGTAAGGTGAAAGGTAAACGCAACTAGTATAATCTTCACGATCCAGGTTGCACTTCAACTGAACGTTGATTTGTTCACCATCATTTTCTCGAAGTCTTGCTCTGAGAACTCCAACTAACATAACAACGAGAGGAAAGGAAAGACCCTAAAAGAATCATTCTTCTCGGAGGTCGAACAACTCAGGATTAACTCACGGAATGAGACATAGCAACATCTCTCGAGCTGAGGGACGAAGCACACATCCATAAGAATGGAGTGAGGCAGATGACGAAGGTTCACTAGGTAGACAACAATTCCACACCTAAGAAGGTGGTGAACGATTGTCCACGTAGCGAGGAGTTGAGTTGCCTTAATACCATAACGATACACCTTAGGGAAGGTGACTCGTAGAGATATTTCCTTAAGTGGCAAAAAGAATTACTTTTGATTCAGAGATCATTGAAACTCTTTAAACCAGCCTAAGACAATACTCGAGCGATCGTTTGGAGGGGGTCGATAGAATGGCATACTCGGACTTGGATGATGTGGATTACCTTGTTGAAGACAACGTAATGGATGAGTTTGCTCATCACCGGAAATGGAAGAGACCCATGGTAGAATGGCACATTGGCGGTGCAAGCTGGGAACAAAATGCAAATGCTGGGAATGATTCTGGTGACTGGGGAAGAACCCAACAATAGAGAGCGAATTCACTGTTTGAAAGGATCATAGCATTGCCGAGGGAACTGAGAGCAAACCCAGTTAGTGCCGATGATAACACGTAGCGCTTGTGTGTGCTCTCAAGAACTTGAGCATTTCCACAATGATCAAGGTTTTACCAACATCCGTGTGAAGGATCCTGGCAACACAACATACCACCATGATGAACAACGATGGACGATGCAGATGCATAGGAAGATAACATCAACTCAGGTTTCACCCTAGCGAGGCCAAGGAAACAAAATCTGGATGATCGACCGAGAGACATTTAGCACTCCGCTTCTAATGTTCTCCTTGACGTGCTAGTGTAACCTATTCATAGATATGGTTTGATAACTAGAACATCAAGTAAAGGTCGGACTTCGGGAGCAATAGAATCCATAAGGAACAGTTACAGAGGTAAATCCTACGAAATCCTTATGGGGAGGTGGCCAACTTCCTCAAACAAGATACTACAATAATAAGTCTTCCGGCTGGGTGTGTTGGCCACGACATCCACTTTACCGGTTATCGAGGAACCAATATTATAGTTCTTGGGAAATATTCCAACCATCATATCTGCCTGAGAGTCAGATCTGGTTGGTGTCAGGATATTCCAGACTCATCGAGTCTAGGAAGAAAAATGAAAGTTTGCAACACAAATCGACGAGATGACGTTGCGAGATTCTCAGGAAATGAACTACGATAGCAAGCTCCAAAACATGAGCTGGTTCTGCTACAAACATGTGAAACACGTTGTCCCAGACAAGCATGCCCACATGGTAGTCTTACAATAAAACACTACCGAGTTCTGGTTGGGAACCATCATTGAGGATATAGGAATCTTGTGCAGGAACTAGTATTTGCACAGCAACTCCTTTACCTTGAACAAATCAATCAGTGGCTTGGTGTGCTAGGGATACATATAGAATGAAGGTTGCAAGTCTCCAGACCACAGAATACTTCGCACATGTGTATGACTGACTTGGGATGATTCCAGAGGAAGCAGAACTAACTTTCCCAAATTCACGGCGGCAACTTTCACCAAATGCACGTGTATAAGAGAAAGTCACTCCTTTCATCAAATAAATACTTCATGAGCTAGCATGAAGAAAATGCTTTCAAAAGTTTCCAACACTAGCTTAATGTTCAACAACATCATGGAGGAGATAAGGATGTTGTCAATGGGCTCAGCAACAATTCATCCAGATTCCCATGGAGATGGAATTCCATAACTATGTGATCAAGGTGATAGTATTGGTCAGACCAAAGATGTAATGGTGTATGCTCGAGGGATCCACCACGAATAAGACAACATTACGAGCATCGTTGGTACTGATTTGATTTGACGATAGCCCACACTCAAATCAAAGGATTGATAAGACAATAGGTCCAGCAACTGATCACAAGGACCAATCGATGAAGATATCATCTTTCTTCAACACACACTACACAAGAATATCCCTTTGGAACGAACTAAGTCAGACAAGCTTTTATCTTCGAACTCTCCAAGTTGTTGTCTAGCTTAACCAACTAGCTCAGGGATATCTAACACCGATTCTTGGAGAGAAGGTGGTTCACAAGAAACCAACTTGATCACGAACTCAACATAGCGGTCAGGTGACAACCCGGTAACACCTCCAAGAAGATATTTGGAAAGTCACGAACCACCGGTATGTTACTAAGCTCGAGAACAATCTTGCTTTTGAGGGCAAGACGATATGATCAGATGAGTGAGGACTTGACAAGATCCTAACTCATCAATCGAAGGGTGCACCGAAATAAGGACTAGGTAGCACGATCAGTCTTAGAAGGATGATTCGAAAACCAACATACTAAGAATGAAATTATTATCCTTTAACTACCAAGCAACAGAGTTGCTAGCAGTATTGATTTCACACATCACAATTCATTTGTCGGTATTCCGGTTGCATCAACACGAGGGCCGAGGAATGAACAGTGATGGCAAGAAGTATCACTGTACCAAGAGTTCATGGGATGGTGTGCAATTCCTATAACAATCTCGATATAAAATATGTAATACTCCAAGGTAGAGCAGAACCAAAAGCTGGATTGGCATTTGATCTGCGGAATACAACTACTTTGACCCAATCCTAGATATGGAAGAGGTACTGGAGTTTGTTTCTCCTAGTCATTCCGGAATAGAATGGCTTGACAGACCACAAGAGTCATATGCATCGATGAACGAACGCACGCATACTCTTGACTATCAATTGATAGACGAGGGTCAGAATGCAACTAAAGAGAACAACTCAAAGGAACATATAACTTTCTGAGTTGTGGATGCATAGATTAGTATGTCGAACCAAGTTCAACATATTTCTTCCGGATAACCCATGCAGAAAGGTAGAACTGGCAGAGTCACGATTTATGAGTGGAGATCTCCTCAAGAGTACTCTAATTGTGATCTTTTAATCCAGAAGAACTCCTGCCAAGAGTGGTTCATGGTAATTGGAAGAAGGAAATACCACGGACCTCGAGGACTATCACAAGGTTACTAATATCCTAAAGGAGCTAGCAATTACTAACAACATGAAGTAGGTAGAGTGAATCTCGGGTTCAAGAACCCAGGAGCAGAATACCTACTACTAAGTAGCATCACGGGATGCTTTCGAGAATGATGGCTAGAATCATCACACTGGGAACACAAATCCTGGCTAATTACTAGATGATCCCCTAAGACACCTAGGGTCACAATAATATCTCCAACATATATGTCAAGGTAACGAAGTACCTCAACTCACTGATTAGTGTGGTTAATCTGGCCCATGGGAACATTGAAACGGGAAGAAAGGATTTGCAATTGCATCAGACTACTTAGAAACCTGGGATGACTCGGACAGCATAACGGCTGTAAATGCTCAGAAAAGATTTGAGACATTCACAAAAATGGTGGCATAACCACTCAGAAGCACAAAATCAAGGTTTCAAGATCAGCAATTAACATACGGAAGTAGTAGGAACTGAACTGAGACTTAAGTCCAACAATCTTATAAGTCTACGGATTAGTAACACGTGATCCTGATAGAAAGAAGAGATAGCCTAGTTCTTAATCCCTGTAGAAGAGAAGATGATGACTCAGATCAGAAGGCCATGAGGTATAAGGAGTAAAAGAGACTTACGTTCCATCCCACAATCAATTCCCTTATATAACTAAGGAATTTCTAGACTCAACTTCGACCAGTTTGGCTTGGTAATCCTAGAGGTAGTCAAGCTCTGATACCAACGCTGTCAGAACCCCGACTCGATGTCACACCGATCTAGCCGGTAACACCTCATATCACTTTGCGGCCTCACGCACGGTATCCCCATGGGTGTGGCCTTACCTTTGCCCGGGACCGTTTGCGCCTTTTGGCTCACGTATATGATAGTGTCGCTAGCATCCATATGATAAAGAGCCCGGGCTGACATGACTAGTCGTAAACCCAAAGTGGCACAGACTTACAGGGACAGGCATCCATGACCCAGCTTCGAACGTGTCGGTCATCAGCAAATGGGTCCGGGCTGTAGCACTGGGCTAGCAGGACTCCGGTAAACCGGGCTGTAGCGGGCTAACAGGACTCCGGTACTCAAAGCGTGACATTTCCCCGAAGGGACAGACACAGGAACGAAGAAGGACACATGCCGGCCAGCCTAAGTGTTCCAGAGCAGTAGCAAGCTACCATGGCTCAGCGGTAACACTAGGAGACATTTCCCGGTAAGAGAGGCTACTAAAGATAAACAACTAGATAGTCAGATCCCACACATACCAAGCATTTCAATCATACACACAATATGCTCGATATGTGCAAATACAACGAAGCATCACAACATGACTCTACGACACAAGTACTTTATTCATTAGGCTCCGAGGGGCGAGATATTACAAACACGGGTCTCATGACCCAACACTCAGAGCATACAAGTCAAAGCACAAGCGGAAGCTATCATGTCTGAGTACAGACGTCTATAAATGAAAAAGGCTGAAAAGCCTGACTATCTATCAGATCCTGCCGAGGGCACAAGATCGTAGCTGAGGTATCAAGCTAAACGTCGAAGTCCAAGCGGAACTACTAGTGAGACTGAAGTCTCTCTGCAAATCATAAAATAGGCAAACGTGAGTACAAATGTACCCAGCAAGACTTACATCAGATCTATCTACACATGCATCATTATCAACAAAGGGGATGGTGGAGTTTGACTGCAGCAAGCCAGCTTTGACTCGGTGGCTATCCTGAACTACGAATGCAAGTAACTCTTTTGAGGTGGCGCACACGAGTCCACATATTCACCATATCAATACACCACTATGGATCCGCTCCCGTCTCCCTACGAGAACGCCATCCATAGCACTCACGCTTATCTTGCGTATTTTAGAGTATCCACTTTCACTTGTCTATGAACTGTACAAGGGGTCCACGTTTCCATATCCGAGGAATCCGGCTATTCGAATAGATAATGATAACCCTGCAGGGGTGTACTTCTTCACACACGCTCTTGCCACTTACCGCCCTGTACACGTCATGTACCTCGGCAACCTTCAAGCGGAAGCCGGGCGAGGGAGTCGGCCACGACCTGACTAACCGAACAAGTCTCTCGTCCAGGTTTATCGCCTATTCCGATTCCATCCGCAAGGAGATCCGGCCGGGGTGTCGCTCACGGCCCCAAACGATGTGAGCAGGGTTCCCAAGCCCACCAACCGGGTGCCACTTGGTACACCGTGCCACTGTGCCTAGTCTGTCCCAAGCCCACCTGTACCGGGTGCCACTTGGTAGACTACTAACACTACCTACAAACACCAGAAACTAGTTGCAACTCCTGGACAGAGATCATGTTGATTAATAAGTCGAGAGGGGCACGTAAGCATTCCAATGTGTGGTAGTAGCTGGTCATGGATCACAATCACAGAACTCAGTTCCTAAGGACGGCTGCAATGAGACAACCCACCATGTACTCCTACATGGCCTCTCACCGCTACCTTTACCAAATCGTGTTCACACACTTAGCTCACACACATGGGGACATGTTCACACGCCTCTGATTCATCCCCGATGAATCAGACCTGACTCAACGCTAAGCAGTAGCAGGCATGACGAACAAACATGAATGAGTAGGCACATCAGGGCTCAAACAACTCCTACTCATGCTAGTGGGTTTCATCTATTTACTGTGGCAATGACAGGTCATGCAAAGGATAAAGGGGTTCAGCTACCGCAGCAACTAACAAATATGTCGTTGTTGTCCTAATGCAGTAAAAGAGAGCAGGAGCGAGAGAGTGGGATTGTATCGGAATGAACAAGGGGGTTTTGCTTGCCTGGCACTTCTGAAGATAACATTGAGTCTTCATCAGTGTCAACGATCACATCATCGGTATCACGTCTATCGAGAGGGGACAAATACCGGCAACAAGGAAGAAATACAATCAATGCAATGCACAATATGATGCATGCTCATGACATGGCAATATGAATGTGTTTTGAGCTAATGCAACTAGCAACAGATTAAATGAAGTTGGTTTGAATATAAAATTCAAATTCAAACTCCATGTGATTATTCAAATGCCATTTAATTGATTTGTGCTAAACAGCAGCTATAAGTTGTTCTAACATGCATGAAAATGGTACAGATGGATTCCTTGAATTTTTCTGATAATTTTTCATATATAAAACATTTAATTTGGAGTTACGGTTAATTTTCTATGATTTATTGAAGTTTTAACTATTTTCTGGAATTTCCTGATTATTTATAAATTAACTAAATTCCAGTAAATGAATATTGCGTCAGCATGACGTTGGCATGACGTCAGCAAGTCAACAGGGGTCGGTCAGGGTCAAACCTGACGTGTGGGGGCCACACGTCAGTGACACAGGTTAGACAGGGGGGTTAGTTTAATTTAATTAAAGATTAGGGCACTAGGGCCCACATGTCAGTGGCTCTGGGGTTAGATTAGGTGGTGATTAGCTTAAGCTAATCACCTGATGGCGGGGGCCCACCTGTCAGTGTCAGCAGAGGGGGTAGTTAAGATAAAATAGTTAAACTAATTAACAGGGGGGGCTGGCCCCACCTGTCATCGACCCAGAGAGGGGGGGGGTCCCGCCGTGGTCAACGTGGTCAGACCCACCGGCGGCTTGACGTCGGCGAGGCCAGACGCGGTGGTGCGCATCGGAAACCAACTACAGGGGCTCTTTTGGCGCGCAGGGAGCAGCTACGGGGAGAGGGTGGAGTGGCGCATCCAACGGTGGCGGTGGCGGAGGCTGGGGTGGCCGGAGCTGCCGGCAGCGACCTCTTTTGCGGCTGCCGGAGCTCGGGTGGGTGCGGGATTAGCGCTGCGGCTTGCAAACAAACTAGCTGCCACGCTAGCGTTGCTCCACGGGTCATTGCGAGTGCAACGGACGCACGCGCGGGGCCATTTGGTCACCGGGGCTTCGCCGGCGACGAGCCCGTGCAGTGGAGCGTTTCGGCTCCGGTGGAGGGAGCGGCCAGGGGGCGAATTAGTCAACGAGGCATGGGGAAAACGATGCAGCGGCTCACCGCGGTTCTTCTGGTGCTGCTGGCGAGGCAGGGGAGGCACGGGGTCCGGCGAATCAACGGAGGGGAGCTTCGTTGGCCGGCGACGGAACGGCGATGGTGGCAGCGTTGCAGGGCTTCCAGAGGGCCGTGGGTCGGTGGGGAGGAAGGAGGGGGTCGAGGCGGAGCTCGTGGGTGTGTCGGAGAGGCTAGGGGTGGCCGGTGGCCACGAGAGAGCTCGTCGGCGGCGGCGGGTGTGTTCGGTGGCTGCGTGCGAGAGAGCCAGAGGAGGAGAGGAGCTCGGGGAGAGAGTGAGAGGCCCGGGGGGGTGCGTGGCGTCGCGGACGGGTTCCAGGGCAACGAGAGGAAGCAGGAGGTGGCTAGGGGGGAAGCAGGAGGTGGCCGAGGCAGCGTCGGCGAGCGCCACGCCTCGCCTCTGTTCGTCCTCCTGGCAGAGGAGGAAGAGGACAAAGGAGGAGGAGGTGGGCTGGGCCGGCTGGGGGAGCTGGGCCGGTGGTGGCGCCAGGTAAGGTTTCTCTTCTCTCTCTGTCTTTTTCTAATTATTTCAGTTTTCTATTTTGCAGGTTTGTTTTGAATTTGGTTTTGAAACCAATTCAATTTATTTTGCTTCTGACAATATTTTTAGGAGCTAAAAGAATTAAAACAATGCTCCACAAAATATTTCAGAATTATTGGACCTATATTTATTTAATAGTAGATATAAATCCAATTCAAATAATTATTGATTTAATTCAAATGCCCAAATTAGATGTTTCTGAGACACCAAAAATATTGGTTTGGATTTTACCTCTTGCCAATATTTCCAGAGGATATCAGGAACATTTTCTTGGACACATTTGAGAAGATTTAATTGTTGGTTATTTTTAGAGGTTTCTGAGGCTTTGAAAATTCCTCAATTCAAATTTCATTTGAATTTAAACATGATGCAGCAAGAGGTCTAGCCTAGTGCATTACCAGAAGCTAGGGATGTGACAGTTTCATGCATGTTTAAACAACTTAACCTTGCTGTTTAGTGCAAAACATGATAAGGCACTATTTGAATTCATAATTTGAATTTGGGGTTGAACCTTTGGCTCAATATGACCCAAATCCATCTGGTTGTAGTTGCATTAGGCCAACACACTCATATTGCCGTGTCATGAGCATGCATCATATTGTTGCATTGCATTGATTGTGTTCTTTCTCTGTTGCCGGTATTGTCCCCTCTCAGTAGACGATGTTCGACGATGTGATCGATGACACCGATGAAGAACTATATTATCTTCAGAAGTGCTAGGCAAGCAAAACCCCCTTGTTCATTCCGATACAATCCCACTCTCTCGCTCCTGCTCTCTTTTACTACATTAGGACAACAACGATTCATCTGTTACTTGCTGCGGTAGCTGAACCCCTTTATCCTCTGCATGACTTGTCATTGCCACAGTAAATAGATGAAACCCACTAGCATGAGTAGGAGTTGTTTGAGCCCTGTGGTGCCTACTCATTCATGCTTGTTTGTCATGCCTACTATTGCTTAGAGTTGAGTCAGGGCTGATTCATCGGGAATGAATCAGAGGTGTGTGAACATGTCCTACTGTGTGTGAGCTATGTGTGTGAACACGATTTGGTAAAGGTATCGGTGAGAGGCCATGTAGGAGTACATGGTGGGTTGTCTCATTGAAGCCGTCCTCAGGAACTGAGTTCTGTGTTTGTGATCCATGATTTAGCTACTACCATGCATTGGGCCCTGAAATATGACCCCGCTCGACTTCTTAATCACCCTTGTCCCCTGTCCAGGAGTTGCAAGTAGTTTCTGGTGTTTGTAGTATGCTGGAGGCCGTGCGCAGCACTGACCGAAGGGGTGGGCTGTGATGCGGTAAGCACGTGGAACGGTGTACCGGTCGCCCGTTTGGTGTCTCGGGAACCCTGCTCACATCGTTTGGGGCTGTGAGCGAAACTCCGGCCGGATCTCCTCATGGATGGAACCCGAATAGGCGATAAACCTGGACTAGAGACTTGAGTGTTTAGGTAGGTCGTGGTCTACACCCACGTCGGCTTTCGCTTGAAGTCTGCCGAGCACATGTCGTGTGCAGACGCTAAGTGGTGGAAACATGTATGAAGAAGTACACCCCTGCAGGGTTAACATCATCTATTCGAATAGCCGTGTCCGCGGTAAAGGACTTTTGGGTTGCCTATAACAGTTCATAGACAAGTGAAAGTGGATACTCTAAAATACGCAAGATAAGCGTGAGTGCTATGGATGGCGTTCTCGTAGGGAGACGGGAGCGGATCCATAGTGGTGTATTGATATGGTGAATATGTGGACTCGTGTTCGCCACCTCAAAAGAGTTACTTGCAGTCGTAGTTTAGGATAGCCACTGAGTCAAAGCTGGCTTGCTGCAGTTAAACCCCACCATCCCCTTTGTTGATAATGATGCATATGTAGTTAGTTCTGATGTAAGTCTTGCTGGGTACATTTGTACTCACGTTTGCCTATTTTATGTTTTTGCAGAGAGACTTCGGTCTCGCTAGTAGTTCCGCGTGGACTTCGACGTTTAGCTTGATACCTCAGCTACGATCTTGTGCCCTCGGCAGGATCTGGTAGATAGTCAGGCTTCCAAGCCTTTTTCATTTGTAGATGTCTGTACTCAGACATGTTAAGCTTCCGCATGTGCTTTGATTTGTATGCTCTGAATGTTGGGTCATGAGACCTATGTTTGTAATATCTCGCTCCTCGGAGCCTAATGAATAATTACTTGAGTCGTAGAGTCATGTTGTGATGCCATGTTATATTTGCACATATCGAGCATATTGTGTGTATGTTATTGAAATGCTTGGTATGTGTGGGATCTGACTATCTAGTTGTTTATCCTTAGTAGCCTCTCTTACCGGGAAATGTCTCCTAGTGCATCCACTGAGCCATGGTAGCTTGCTCCTGCTCCAGAGCACTTAGGCTGGCCGGCATGTGTCCTTCTTCGTTCCTGTGTCTGTCCCTTTGGGGAAATGTCACGGGATGAATACCGGAGTCCTGTTAGCCCGCTACAGCCCGGTTCACCGGAGTCCTGCTAGCCCAGTGCTACAGCCTGGATTCACTCGCTGATGACCGACACGTTCGATGCTGGGTCATGGATGCCTGTCCCTGTAAGTTTGTGCCACTTTGGGTTTACGACTAGCCATGTCAGCCCGGGCTCCTTATCATAGGGATGCTAGCGACACTATCATATACGTGTGCCAAAAGGCGCAAACGGACCCGGGCAAAGGTAAGGCGACACCCGTGGGAATACCGTGCGTGAGGCCGCAAAGTGATATGAGGTGTTACATATTAGATCGATGTGGCATTGAGTCGGGTTCCTGACAGCTTTTGGTATCAGAGCCTGACTGCCTGTAGGACTACCAAGCCAAACTGGTCGAAGTTGAGTCTAGAAATGCTTTAGTTATATGTAGGGGAATTGATTGTGGGATGGAACGTAAGGATCTTATTACTCCTTATACTTCATGGCCTTCTGATCTGAGTCATCCTCTTCTCTTCTACGGGGATTAAGAACTAGGCCTTCTCATCTATCTACCAGGATGACGTGTTACTAATCCATAGACTTATAGAATTGATAGTTTCAAATCTCAGTTCAGTTTTACTACTTCCGTATGTTCATAACTGTTGATCTTGAAACCTTGATATTATGCTTCGGAGTGGCTATGCCACCATTTTTGTAGCATGTCTGCAATCTTTTTGAGCATTTACAACCGTTATGCTGTCCGCGTCATCCCAGGTTTCTAAACAATCTGATGCACTTGCAAATTCTTTCCCTCTAGTTTTGATGTTCCTTTGGGCTAGGTTAATCACACTAATTGCTGAGTTGAGGTATTCTATTGCCTCACCATATATGTTGGAATTATTATTATGACCCTAGGTGGTTTAGGGAGTCACCTAGTAATCTAGCAATGTTTAGTGTCCCAGTGTGATGATTCTGGCCATCATTCTCGAAAGCATCCCGTGATGCCATTTAGTTAGTAGGCATTCTATTCCTGGGTTTTTGAGCCCAAAATTCACCCTACTTACTTCATGTTGATAGTGTTTGCTCGTTCCTTTAGGTTATTAGTAACCTTTGCATTAGTCCTCGAGGTCCGTGGTATTTCCTTCTTCCAAATACTATGAACCGCTTATGGCAGAAGTTTGTTGGATCAAAAGATCACAACAGGAGTGCTCTTGATGAGTTCTCCATTTTATATTGTGACTCTGCCAGTTCTACCTTTCCGCATGGATTATCCGAAAGAAATTTGTTGAACTTGGTTCGACATACTAATCTATGCATCCACAACTCAGAAAATCATATGTTCCTTTGAGTTGTCCCCCTTTAGTTGTATACTGACCTTCGTCTATCGATTGATAGTCAGGAGTAGTCGTGCATTCGTGTTCATCGATGCCTTTTACTTTTGTGGTCCATCAAGCCATTCTATTTCATAATGACCAGGAGAAACAAACTCCTGTACCTCATCCATATCCAGGATTGGGTCAAACCAGTTGTATTCCGTAGATCAAAATGCAATCAAGCTTTTGTTCTGTTCTACCTTGGAATATTACCATCTTTATATCAAGAATGTCATGGGAATTGCACACCATCCTATGAATTCTTGATGTAGTAATACTCCTCGCCATCATTACTCATTCCTAGGTTCCGTGTTGTCGCAACCGGAATGCCGACAGGTGAATCATGATGTGTGAACTCAATACTCCTAGCAACTGTGTTGCTTGGTAGTTAATGGACAATAATTTCATTCTTAGTGTGTTGGTTCTTGAATCATCATTCTAAGACTGATTATGCTACCTAGTCCTTATTTCTGGTGTAATCTTCGATCAATGAGTTAGGGTTTCAATCCCTTGCTTAATTGATCACATCATCTTGCCTCGGAAACAAGATTGTTCTCGAGCTTAATAACATATCGGTGGTTCGTGATGTTCCGAACATCTTCTCGGAAGTATCACCAGGTTGTCACCTGACCGCTATGTTGAGTTCATGATCAAGTTGGTTTATTCCTGTAAACCACCCTTTCTCTAAGAATCCATGTTGGATACCCCTGAGCTAGTTGGTTAAGCCAAACAACAACTTGGAGAGTTGGAAGATAGAAGATTGCCTGGCTTAGTTCATTTAAGGGATATCTTTTTATGTGTGTTGAAGAAAGATGATATCTTCATCAATTGATCCTCGAGACCAGTTGCTGGAGCTATTGTCTTGCCAAAAACTTTGATTTGAGTATGGGCTATCCTCAAATCAAGTCAGAACCAACAATGTTCTTAATGTTGTCTTACTCGTGGTTGATCCCCCGAGCATACACCATTATATCCTTTGGTCTGACCAATACTATCACCTTGTTCACATAGTTATGGAATTCCATCTCCATGGGAGTCTGGATGAATTGTTGTTGAGCCCATCGACAACATCCTTGTCTTCTCCATAATTTTGTTGAACATTAATCTAGTGTTGGAAAATTTTGAAAGCATTTGTTCATGCTATCTCATGAAGCATATGTTCGGATGTAAGAAGTGACTTCCTCTAGTTCATGTGCATTTGATGCAAGTTGTCGCCGTGGATTCGAGAAAGACAATGTTGCTTCCTTTGGAATCATCCCAAATCATTCATGCATACGTGCGAAGTATTCTGTGGTTCGAAGACTTGCAACCTTCATTCTATATGTATTCCTAGCACACCAAGCCACTGATTGATTTGTTCAAGGAGAAGAAGTTCCTTCTTAAGAATCATTACTTATGTTAGGACTTCGCTAACCTCGTTGATGGTTTCCCTCCTGAACTCGGTAGTGTTTTGTTGTAAGACTACTACGTGGTCATGCTTGTCTGGGACAGTGTGTTCACATGGGTGTAGCAGAACCAGCTCATGTTTTGGAGCTTACTACTGTAGTCCATTTCCCGAGAATCTTGCAACGTCTTCTCGTCGACTTGTGTTGCAAACTTTCATTTTACTTTCTAGACTTGATGAGTCTGCAATACTCTGACGCCAACCAGATCTGAATCTCAGGCAGATATGATTTATGGAACATCTCCCAAGAACTATAATATTGGTCTCTCAATAACCGGTAAAGAGGATGTCATGGCCAACACACCCAGCTGGAAGACCTATTATTGTAGTATCTTGATTGAGGAAGTTGGCCATCTCCCCATAAGGATTTCGAAGGATTTACTCCCTAGTTGTCCTTTATTGATTTTTGTGTTTCCGAAGTCCGACCTTTTACTTGATGTTCTAGATATCAAACCATATCTATGAATGGATTATGCTAGCACATCAAGGAGAACATTAGAAGCGGAGTGCTAAATGTCTCTCGGTCGATCATCCAGATTTTGTTCCCTTGGCTTCGCTAAGGTGAAATCTGACAAAGTGTTATCTTCCTTTGCATCTGCATCGTCCATCGCTATTCATCATGGTAGTATGTTGTGTTGTCAGCACCCTTGACACGTATGTTGGTAAAACCTTGATGATTATGGAGATGCTCAAGTTCTTGAAATCACGCACAAGCATTAGGTGCTATCCTAGTTACTAACTGAGATTGTTCTCAGTTTCCCCGGTTATGCTATAACCATTCCAATAGTGGAATCACTCTCTGCCATTGAGTTTCTCCCCAGTTACTAGAATCATTCCCAGCACTTGTATTTTGTTCCCAACTTGCACTGTCATTGTGCCATCCTATCTTGGGTCCCATCCATTTCCGATGATAAGCAAAATCATCCCTTGTGTTGTCTTCAACAAGGTAATCCACATCATCCATTCTGGCCCGAGAATGTCATTCTTTCGGACTCCTTCAAATGATCGATGGTGAATTGCCTTAGGCTAGTATAAAGAATTTCAATGATCTCTGAATCAAAGGTAATTCTTTTTGCCACTTAAGGGGATATATCTACGAATTGCCTTCCTCTAAGATGTCTCGCTGTGGTATCATGGCAACTCAAACTCTCGCTACGTTGACAACCGTTCACCACCCTCTTAGGTGTGGAATTGTTGTCTACCTAGTGAACCCTCGTCATCTATTCCACTCCATTCCTCTAGATGTGTGCTTTGTATCTCAGCTTGCGAGATGTTTTTATGACTCACCCCGTGAGCTGATCCTAAGTTGTTTGATCTTCGAGAAGATCGATCCTACTAGAGTTTTCCCTTTCTACTTGTTGTCATGTGGGATGGAGTTCCCAGAGCAAGACTTCGAGACAATGATGGTGAACAAATCAATGTTCATTTGAAGTGCAACCTAGATCGTGAAGATTATATTAGTTTGCGCTTCCCTTTCATCTTACCCTACGCTTGAATCTCGGGACGAGATTCTTGCTTAGTGGGGGTGAGTTCTCACATCCCAGGTTCTAACAATGCCTAGTGCATGCATTAGAGTGTTGCATCATGTTTAAATTTCATGAAACTTGAAATGGGGATTGTTTAAACCCTAGCACCAAATGAATTCAACTAGGGTCAAAATAAAATCTTTTTCATTGAACTCAAAATTCCCTCTAAAAATGTTCAACATTTCTGGTTTGAGGTGAAAGCATCTACTAAAAATGGTTTATATTTTTGCAGGACATATTGGGCTCTGAATTAAATCATACTCTATTTGCATTTGGGCATTTAAATACTATAAAATAATTTAAATGCTCAAATAATCATAAACTTAAATGTTTGCTGTTGGATATTTTCCAAACAGTGGGCTTGAGCTAGTTTCATGATTTTTGGGTTTGGTCTAGTATTTTTAATAAAGTCACAAAGTTGCAGTAAAATAGAAAACAGGAAGGAAGTTTTACCTGGCGCCTACCAACCGGCCCACCTGCCGGCCCAGCCCAGCTGCCGCGCCAGCGAGCTGCTTGGCTTGGCCAGGCAGGCAGGCAAGGTGCTCGGTGGCGAGCACCGCATGGGTGCCACGCACCTGGTCGCCACCTCGCCTCTCCCCTCGTCCAGCTGCGACGTGGATCGCTCCCCCTCTCTCCCCCGAACCCCTCAGACACCTCCTCTCCTCTCCAGCTCCTCCCCCTCGCGCTCCCCAGCCATGGCCGACGCCACCGCCGCCGCTCCATCACCGTAGCCGCGCTCCCCACCGTGCGTGCTCCGTCTCGTCCTGTCCAGGAGCTCCGCCGCCATCCTCTTCGACGAGCTAGCCGAGCCCCGAGCGCTCGCGTGCCCTGAAGCCACCGCACAACTTCGCCCAAGTCCGCCGTCGCCGGAGATCCCTTTCAACGCCGTCGCCGCCTCAGTTCATCCCCGACCCCGCCGGTTGCCTATACGAGTGCTCTGGGAGCCTAGCTACCTCCCCTCCCCTTCCTCTCTCGCCCCCGAGCTGTGTAGCAACCACACGAAGATCACCCGCACGCACCGCCGTGGATCTCGTCGCCAACGTGCTCCCGGCCATCCTCCGGCCACCTTTCGGTGTCCATCACACTCACCACGACGCGTAGGGTCTAACCATGCACTCCCCGCACCTCAGTGCACACCCTAGTTTCGAGTTCGCATCCACCCGAACTCCGGTGGCCGCCTAGGTCGTCGCCGGTGCCAACTCCGGCAACCCCGACCCCAATTAACTCCACCAAGAGCTGCGGTTTGTCCCCAGCTCCACCCAGATGCCTTCCGCGACCCATTTGGTGGCCGGAACGGCCAAAATCACTTCCGCCGCCGCGTCGGGTTCGCCGGTGGCTAAACGCCGGCGCAGCTGACTTTGACTTTGACCGCGGCTGGGCCCTGGTTGATTCTGTTGAGTCAATGACAGGTGGGGCCCAGCCCTGTTAACTAAACTGGTTTAGTTTTAATTAATTTTTAGCTAAACTAATTACACTGACACCCTGGACCCACAGTCAGGTTTGACCTGGACGTATTTGTTGACTTGTTGAGGTCAGCATGACATCATGCTGACGCAGTAATCCTTTTCTGGAATTAAAATAAATCCAGAATGATTTATAAATTCCAGAATTTAGTTCAAACTTCTAAAATTCATATAAATTCAACCGTAGCTCCAAATCAAACAAGCTGTATATGAAAAATGATCAGAAAAATCTAATCTATTCATCTGCACTGGTTTCATCCATGTTTAAACAACTTAACCTTGCTGTTTAGTGCAAAACATGATAAGGCACTATTTGAATTAATAATTTGAATTTGGGGTTGAACCTTTGGCTCAATATGACCCAAATCCATCTGGTTGTAGTTGCATTAGGCCAACACACTCATATTGCCATGTCATGAGCATGCATCATATTGTTGCATTGCATTGATTGTGTTCTTTCTCTGTTGCCGGTATTGTCCCCTCTCAGTAGACGATGTTCGACGATGTGATCGATGACACCGATGAAGAACTATATTATCTTCAGAAGTGCCAGGCAAGCAAAACCCCCTTGTTCATTCCGATACAATCACACTCTCTCGCTCCTGCTCTCTTTTACTGCATTAGGACAACAACGATTCATCTGTTACTTGCTGCGGTAGCTGAACCCCTTTATCCTCTGCATGACCTGTCATTGCCACAGTAAATAGATGAAACCCACTAGCATGAGTAGGAGTTGTTTGAGCCCTGTGGTGCCTACTCATTCATGCTTGTTTGTCATGCCTGCTATTGCTTAGAGTTGAGTCAGGGCTGATTCATCGGGAATGAATCAGAGGTGTGTGAACATGTCCTACTGTGTGTGAGCTAAGTGTGTGAACACGATTTGGTAAAGGTATCGGCGAGAGGCCATGTAGGAGTACATGGTGGGTTGTCTCATTGAAGCCGTCCTCAGGAACTGAGTTCTGTGTTTGTGATCCATGATTCAGCTACTACCATGCATTGGGCCCTGAAATATGACCCCGCTCGACTTCTTAATCACCCTTGTCCCCTGTCCAGGAGTAGCAAGTAGTTTTTGGTGTTTGTAGTATGCTGGAGGCCGTACGCAGCACTGACCGAAGGGGTGGGCTGTGATGCGGTAGGCACGTGGCACGGTGTACCGGTCGCCCGTTTGGTGTCTCGGGAACCCTGCTCACATCGGTTGGGGCTGTGAGCGAAACTCCGGCCGGATCTCCTCATGGATGGAACCCGAATAGGCGATAAACCTGGACTAGAGACTTGAGTGTTTAGGTAGGTCGTGGTCTACACCCACGTCGGCTTTCGCTTGAAGTCTGCCGAGCACATGTCGTGTGCAGACGCTAAGTGGTGGAAACATGTATGAAGAAGTACACCCCTGCAGGGTTAACATCATCTATTCGAATAGCCGTGTCCGCGGTAAAGGACTTCTGGGTTGCCTATAGCAGTTCATAGACAAGTGAAAGTGGATACTCTAAAATACGCAAGATAAGCGTGAGTGCTATGGATGGCGTTCTCGTAGGGAGACGGGAGCGGATCCATAGTGGTGTATTGATATGGTGATTATGTGGACTCGTGTGCGCCACCTCAAAAGAGTTACTTGCAGTCGTAGTTTAGGATAGCCACTGAGTCAAAGCTGGCTTGCTGCAGTTAAACCCCACCATCCCCTTTGTTGATAATGATGCATATGTAGTTAGTTCTGATGTAAGTCTTGCTGGGTACATTTGTACTCATGTTTGCCTATTTTATGTTTTTGCAGAGAGACTTCGGTCTCGCTAGTAGTTCCGCGTGGACTTCGACGTTTAGCTTGATACCTCAGCTACGATCTTGTGCCCTCAGCAGGATCTGGTAGATAGACAGGCTTCCAAGCCTTTTTCATTTGTAGATGTCTGTACTCAGACATGTTAAGCTTCCGCATGTGCCTTGATTTGTATGCTCTGAATGTTGGGTCATGAGACCTATGTTTGTAATATCTCGCTCCTCGGAGCCTAATGAATAAATACTTGAGTCATAGAGTCATGTTGTGATGCCATGTTGTATTTGCACATATCGAGCATATTGTGTGTATGTTATTGAAATGCTTGGTATGTGTGGGATCTGACTATCTAGTTGTTTATCCTTAGTAGCCTCTCTTACCGGGAAATGTCTCCTAGTGCATCCACTGAGCCATGGTAGCTTGCTACTGCTCCGGAGCACTTAGGCTGGCCGGCATGTGTCCTTCTTCGTTCCTGTGTCTGTCCCTTTGGGGAAATGTCACGCGATGAATACCAGAGTCCTGTTAGCCCGCTACAGCCCGTTTCACCTGAGTCCTGCTAGCCCAGTGCTACAACCTGGATTTACTCGCTGATGACCGACACGTTCGATGCTGGGTCATGGATGCCTGTCCCTGTAAGTTTGTGCCACTTTGGGTTTACGACTAGCCATGTCAGCCCGGGCTCCTTATCATATGGATGCTAGCGACACTATCATATACGTGTGCCAAAAGGCGCAAACGGTCCCGGGCAAAGGTAAGGCGACACCCGTGGGAATACCGTGCGTGAGGCCGCAAAGTGATATGAGGTTACATGCTAGATTGATGTGGCATTGAGTCGGGGTCCTGACAGATTGGATTCGAGATATGAACTAGGGTTTGAGAGGAGATGGTGCTGGTGAATATGTTGATGGAGATTGACCCCCTCCCGATGAGAGGATCGATGGTGATGACAATGATGATGATTTCCCCCTACGGAGGGAAGTTTCGCCGGCAGAACAGCTCTGCCTGAGCCCTAGATTGGTTCCGCCAAGGATTTGCCTCATGGCGGTGGTGTCTCATTCCAAAAGCTTGCTTATGATTTCCAGGGTGAAAGACTTCATATAGCAGAAGATGGGCACTGGAAGGCTGCCAGGGGGCCCACGAGGCAGGGGGCGCACCCAGGGGGTAGGGCGCGCCCCCACCCTCATGGCTAGGGTGTGGGCCCCCTGTGGTAGATTCTTCGCTCAGTATTTTTTATTAACTCCAAATATAACTTCCGTGGAGTTTTAGGACTTTTGCAGTTGTGCAGAATAGGTCTCTAATATTTGCTCCTTTTCTAGCCCAGAATTCCAGCTGCCGGCATTCTCCCTCTTCATGTAAACCTTGTAAAATAAGAGAGAATAGGCATAAGTATTGTGACATAATGTGTAATAACAGCCCATAATGCAATAAATATCGATATAAAAGCATGATGCAAAATGGACGTATCAGGCCCTACCTCAAGGCGGGTTGCGCCTGGTCTTGATTGGGGGTGCTTGAATTGGTCCTGCGAGATGATTAGGAAGCCTGTGCCGGATGAGTTTCCTGAGGTTATTGCATGAGAAGGCCAGACACCAACGACCCCAGGAGGTGACGTGAACGGGACCGGCCCGCCAGACAGAGCTCAGCCGCTGCATTTATCAACGCTGCAGGGATGGACCCGAGCACAGACACCGTGCCCAGTCTTCTCATGCAAAGATCCTGAAGAAAAACAACCGGTGCGCGGTTCCCGTGGCCATGGGTGCACCAGTTCGTGCGCCCTCACTCATCCACCCGCGATTAGCTCATGCGAGAACAAGGCACCAAGAGCCACGGGAGGTGACGTACACGGGAACCAGCCCGTGAGCCAGGGCTCAGCTGCTTGGGTTTAGCGAGGCTTCAGGGACGGACCCGAGCACAGACACCGTGCCAGTCCTAAATCATGAGGCGTTCATGGGAGGTCTTGCAAGGGCGTGAGATGTTCTTAGGCATGAAGCGCCAGTCAGGAAGTCAATAATTCAAAAGTAACTTGCAAAGGATTGTAACTGGCTCTGATAAATGCGGAGGGGATACATGCCGTATGGACGGACCCACACGGCCTGGGGATGGTGCAGCCCGAGGGGCGCCCCCAAACTGAATGAACTAGAGAGATGTCACCTGGTACTGTGGTTGAAGAGGTGTTGAAGTAGCCAAAAAACGCGTGCCGCTGAATCCATTCCTCATGAGCCACTCCGGCAGCAAGCCTCGGGAGACTCGGAGGGGCCGAGAGCCTCCTGAAGGTGCTCCTCCACCTCTGCCTGGATCGCCTGGTTCCTGGCCTCGCAGGCTATCTGGTCGTCCCTCATGCAGTGCTGGAATGCTTCTACCGCGCCCGCTAGGCCAAAAGGCATGCGGACGTAGCTATGAGGTGGACCCTCGCATCGGCCGACATGAGACGACCACATGAGCTGCTAAGACGCGGCCCGGTTGAGCCCGGGGATGTCGATGCAGAATCGGAACTCCTTACCCTCACTAGGGCAGTGAGCTCCACCAAGCGGCAGGTGGTGATGGCCTTGTAGAACCCTTCCTTCCTGAATCTTCTTGATTGCCTTGCTGATGAACTCCTGAACGCCTTGTGCCTCACTCCTGCTGCCTTCTCTTGGGAAGTGTGCTCTGAAGACCGCCTCCACATGGTGATCGAGCGCCTCCCTCATAACATTGGCTAGATCTGAGGCCCTCTAAAGGAGAGCCCCCGAGCCCAACCTGAGAGGAGCGTCGGGAACGCCTTCCTATGCGATGGGTGAAGGTGCCGTGTCTGGAGACGCAAGGCTCAGAGCTGTGTCCTCGAGTGATGCTCCCTCACGAGACCCCTGTCCTAGCTGCAGCTTCTTCCTCTTGGGGGCGACCTCAGGAGGGAGGGCACCGTCATCGTCTTCAGGGTTCTCGACTGCTGCAGCCTAGAAGGAGTGCTTGAGGGAGCACACCGCAACCTTCTCCTGATAGGCGACCATGATGACGTTGCTGCTTCCTGGCATCTTGAGGACATTGTAGCCATGGTGCGTGGCCGCCATGAACTTGGCCAGTGCTGGGTACCCTAGGATGGCGTTGTAGGGTAAGCAGATGCCGGCGACGTCGAAGTCGATGAGCTTGGTGTGGTAGTTGTTGAGCTCGCCGAAGGTGATAGGGAGGCGAACCTGCCAGATCGGGTGTGTCGATCCATCGGTCACTCCTAAGAATGGCTTGGTGGGGTGGAGCTGGTAGTATGGCACCTGGAGCCTGTCGAACGTCTGAACAGAGAGAACATTGAGCCTTGCTCCGCCATCGATGAGAGTCTTGGTGACGACCACGTTGCTGATGACATGGGAGCAAAGTATGGGTAGTGTGCCAGCAGTAGCCGCACACTTGAGCCGGTCCGTGGAGTCGAAGGTGATGGCGCACTTGGACCACTTGAGTGGGCGAGTTGCTTCAAGCTTGGGGAGGACTGCATTCACCTCGCGCGCGAACTGCTTGAAGACGCGGTGGGAAGCCGTCCGTGAGGCGCCCAAGATGCAGACAATGGCCCGAGGCTCCAGGAAGCCCCCAGCCCCCTCGTCCTGGTGGTGATCTTCATTCCTCCTCGGCGGTGGAGGCAGAGGAGGCAAGGCTGCATTGCCCTAAGGTCGATCCTCACGAGGCTGCTCCCCCAGTTACCGTCGCGAGGCTGGTCCTGCCAGCGGTCCTCACGAGGCTGGTCGTGCCACTCCTAACGATGGTCGCGTCCGTCCCAGCGTCCTCCACCTCGGCCACCTACGCGACCATAACCTTGATCGTTGCACTCCGGGTGTCAACCGAGGCGCCCGTCACGGAGAGCCCTGAGCTTTTGGCAGTCGCTGGTGTCGTGGCTGTAAACGTTGTGGAAGGGGCAGAACGACCGCTTGTGCTTGGACGACTTGGGGTGGTCGCAGCCGCGCTTTGTCTCTGGTTCGACCGCAAGCACGGCTGGCCCCTTGCGCTTCACGTCCTTAGTCTTGGTCTTCTTGTCTTCTGGCTCAGTATTGGGGAGCTCAAGGAGGGAGAGCCGTCCCTCCTCAGCCCTTGTGCACTTGTTCGCCATGTTGAACATCTCCAGAGCGGTGCAAAGATCCTCGTGGATGGCGAGCTCCTCCTTCATCTTGACATCGCGGACGCCATGGGTGAACGCGGAGATAATGGCCTCGTCCGACACCTTGGGTTCTTGAGGCGAACGTTGTTGAAGCACTGGATATACTTCTGCTGGGTCTCTCTAGGTTGCTGCTTGATGTGTCGCATGTCACCCGCGGCCGGCGACGGTCGCGAGTGCCCTGGAAGTTGGCAATGCAGTGGCTGCGCATCTCCTCCCAGGAAGAAACCGCTCTCTCGGTCAGGTTCAGGAGCCAAGAACGTGCGCCATCCTTGAGGACCATCGGGAACCAGTTTACCATGATCTTCTCATCGCCGTTGGCCGCCTCGATGCTCAGCTCGTAGAGCTATAGGAATTCGGCGGGGTCTGTGGTGCCATCGTAGCATGGAGGCAGGTCGGGCTTGAATTTGCTCGGCTAGACGATGTTGCGGAGCTCCGGAGTGAATACGCGGCATCCTACCGTGGCCATCGGAGGTCATTGAGGGGGTGGAACATGATCCTGGTGCACGCGCACCGCCACCACCTGCGGCGGCACACGAGCCTGGTGCTGGGGTGCTGGAAGCACGCGCGCTTCTCCTTGGGGATGCTGCACCACCTGGCAGCTCACGTCGCTCCGAGTAGGCGCCGGGCGCTGCGGGTCGTGCCGTGGAGCCATACGCGCCAAATGTCGGATTTAGGGATCCGGCATCCCTTGAGAGGTTCGAACTCTAGGGTGCATGCGGAGATCTCAACCTGCCCAGCCTGCCTACTCGTGATCCTCCTAAGCCTAGCGCGTCGAGCTCAAAGAGACACAAAGACACATAGGTTTATACTGGTTTGGGCCACCGTTGTGGTGTACTACCCTAATCCAGTGTGGTGTGGTGGATTTCCTTGCAGGCTGCGGATGAACAAGTACAGTGGATGAACAAGCCTTAGGAGGTGAGTTGTTCTTGATCTGGTGTGGTGGTCGGGTGAGAATGGATCTCCCTACTATGGTGGTGGCTAAGTCCTATATATAGTGGCCTTGGTCCTCTTCCCAAATATGAGCGAGAAGGGATCCCACAACGGCGGGATTTGAAAGGGGACAAGTAGTACAGTCTATCCTTACAAAAGTAGTCTTCGCCTGCGAAAAGCCTCTGGTCGTGACGCTGTGGTGGGATCATTGATGACCTCCGTCCTGCCATCATGGCGGTCTTGGTCTTGTTGCACCAAAATGGAAACCTTTGGCTGATTCCTCGGGACTCCGCACCTGTGGCTTGCCTCCTTTGCACCGAAGAGGAAACCTACACTCTGCGCTCGCCTGGTGCTAGCCTGGCCTTGGTCGTCATGGCTTACGTCAGCTGAGCCTTGTGAGGTAACTTCCATAAAACTCTCCGTCCCTCAGGAGCCCTCCTAAGGAGGCCAATTCCTTCGGGGGTCTTGGTGTTGCCCACATCGCGAGGCTTGGCCCCTTGCGAGGCTCTTGTGGTGTTGGTGTTGAAGCTGGGCCGTACCAGGCCGTCGATGGAGCCATGTGGTGGGCCGCAGGAAGGTAGGGCTGGATACCCCTGAATCCAGGATGCCGACAACCCTGGTGGGCACGATACACTAGCGCGCGCCAGGCTTGCCTGGCGCGCCCAGGTGGGTTGTGCCCACCCCGGGTACTTTCCGGACTCCGTTTTCTTCCGTTTGCTTGTTTCCCAAGATAAAAAAAGCTATATATACCTCCCGAACCTGTTAACCTCCATATCACGGAGAAATCCCCTGTTTTCTTTTCTTGTTGTTTTTTGTTAGATCCAATCCACCATGGCCGCTTCAAGCTCCTCCAAGGACAAGTTCTTCGACAACGTCATCAACCCATATTTGCGGAAGGTGATGCAGCACCCTCAAGCTATCCAGATGCGTGATGGGGTGCTGCACATCCACGATGTGCAAGGACCCACGGGGACTGGATCCGTGTAGGCTAGGCTAGGAGTGATGGAGCAGGACATCTTCAAGTGCAAGGGGATGGTAGAGCGTGGACTCAATGCCAATCACCTCGTGATCACGGACTATACCCATGATCTCAAGGTGGATGGCATGCCCATAAAGGACATCTTCTCCCTCAACGAGCAAATCAACTTCCTCCATAGCCAGATCCACGATCTTCAAAGCCAGGTCTTTGAATATGACGCCAGGTTTAAAGGTATGAGTTTTGCTGCCAGTTGCAGGATCCAAGAGACCTGCTCCTCCTCTTATGATGGTAAGCCTCATCCATGAAAACCCGAGGACAAGAAACCTTCTACTTCATCACCACCATCTTCTTCATCACCATCAATAGAAAACTAAGTATTGGGTATGGGCAATCCCCTTGGCTTTAGCCAAGCTTGGGGGAGATGCCCCGGTATCGTATCAATCTCCACTATCTTTTGCCTTTACTTTCTTAGTTCGATCAATGGTTATCTTTTGCTATTAGATGAATAAATGTTTAATTTGATCTTTTCTTTTTGTGAGTTCGCTTAGTGATCAATCCTTGTAACCGTGTGCGAGATATATAATAAAGTTTAGTTTGAGTATTGCCTTCTTTAGTTTCTTGTAGCAATAAAAAGAAAGGAAATAAAAAGAAAAGATCATATGCTAATCTTATGGTAGGTGATGACATTACACAAGGAAAAGTTTAAGTAGAAAATTTTATTGTAGATTGGCAAACATAGCATTGGTCCATGATGCAACACATGAAAGAATTAATAAGGGAAGAGAAGATTCACATATAAATATACTATCATGGAGATCTTTTAGGATTGTGAGCACCCATCAAAATATTATATGCCAAAATTATTGACGTTGGACAAGGAAGACAACTTAATGATTTGTGTTTGTTCATATTCACATAGAAGTTATATTGTCATAGATCCTTCAACATGTGGTGGTTGCCCTATCTTTGCTAGCCAAAAACTCTGCACTAAGTAGAGATACTACTTGTGCATCCAAAACCCTTAGACCCTATCTTGTTTGAGAGTCCACCCTATCTACCTATGGATTGAGTAAGATCCTTCAAGTAAGTTGTCACCGGTGCAAAAAGGGCAATAAAAATTTCTTATAAAAATGTGAGATCATTTAGTGTAAGGGAAAATTGAGCGTTGTATGAACTTGTGATGGTGAAGAATAAAAGCGACAGTCTGCATAATAAAGGTTGCCATCACAAGGGGCAATATAACGTGACGTTCTCTTGCACTAAGGTGTTTAGCATACAAACAAAAGGCACGTGGCAAACTCTGCTTCCCTCTGTGAAGGGCATATCTTTTACTTTCATGTATTTACTTTCATGCAAGAGTCAAAGTTTTTCTCTCTATTCCTTTAGTTTTTCTCCTCTGGCAAGCATCATGTGGTGAGGAAATATCTAGGCACATATGTCCAGTTGAATATGGGTGGCATAAGTTATTATTGTTGACATCATCCTTGTGGTGAGTGTGTGGGGAGGCAAAACTATAAGCCCCTATCTTTCTTTGTGTCCGGTTGAAACGTTTTGCTCATGTGTACACGGTGAGTGTTAGCAATCATAGAAGACTAAATGATGGTTGAGTATGTGGACTTGCCTAAAGGCTCCGATACGTGACCCTTCCTGAAAAGATCATGAATTGTAGTTGCAAAATTGGCTGAGAACATAGTTTGTTGGTTTCCAATAGAGTTTATGCTTTATACTTCAATGTTTTGATGAATTGTCACTTGTTCATGAGAAGTCTATGATAAAAGTGTTATGATAAAAGTTTTATATTGAAGTTTGTTGCTGTTATAATAAGTCAAATGATGCTTCCATGTCCATATTTTTGTTTTTATCGACACGCATATGGACATGTTTTTCGATTTTGGTTTTCGCTTGAGGACAAGCGAGTTCTAAGCTTGGGGGAGTTGATACGTCCATTTTGCATCATGTTTTCCTATTGTTATTTATGTTGTTTTATGGCATAATAATACTTTTGGAGTAATTCTAATGCCTTTTCTCTGATAATATGCAAGGTACGCATCAAGGGGGAGAATTCTGGCAACTGGAAATCTGGACCTGAAAAAGCTACGTCAAGTTGCCTATTCTGCACAACTCCAAATGAGCTGAAACTCCCCGAGGATTTTTAATGGAATATTTAATGAATATTGGAGCAAATAATTACCAGAGGAGGGCCACCAAGTGGGCACAACCCACTTGGGCACGCCCGGAGGCCCGGGCGCACCCTGGTGGGTGCTGCCCTCCTCGACGCACCTCTGGTACCCATCTTCTGCTATATAAGTCATTTTGACCTAGAAAAAATAAGGGGCGGACATTTGGGACGAAGCGCCGCCGCCTCGAGGCGGAACTTGGGCAGGAGCACTTTTGCCCTCCGGTGGAGCGATTCCGCCGGGGGAACTTACCTCCTGGAGGGGGAAATCATCGTCATCATCATCACTAACAACTCTCCCATCTTGGGGAGGGCTATCTTCATCAACATCTTCACAACACCAAGTCCTCTCAAACCCTAGTTCATCTCTTGTGTTCAATCTTTGTATCAAAACTATAGATTGGTCCTTGTGGGTGACTAGTAGTGTTTATTACATCTTGTAGTTGATTACTATATGGTTTATTTGGTGGAAGATTATATGTTCAGATCCATTATGCTATTTAATACTCCTCTGATCTTGATCACGTTTATCATTTGTGAGTAGTCACTTTCATTCTTGAGGTCATAGGAGAAATCATGTTGCAAGTAATCATGTGAACTTGATATGTGTTTTCTATTTTGATGATATGTATGTTGCCATTCTCTTAGTGGTGTCATGTGAACGTCGACTACATGACACTTCACTATATTTGGGACTAAGGGAATGCATTATGGAGTAGTTATTAGATGGTGGGTTGCGAGAGAGAGAGAAGCTTAAACCCTAGTTTATGCGCTATTTCGTAAGTGACCGATTGGATCCAAAAGTTTAATGCTATGGTTAGAATTTATTCTTAATACTTTTTTTGTAGTTGCAGATGCTTGCGAGAGGGTTAATCATAAGTAGGAGGTTTGTTCAAGTAAGAACAAAACTAAGCACAGGTCCACCCACATATCAAATTATCAATGTACCGAACAAGAATTAAGCCAACACGATGAAAGTGACTAGATCAAATTCCCGTGTACCCTCAAGAACACTTTGCTTATCATAAGAAACCATTTTGGCCTGTCCTTTGCATCAAAAGGATTGGGCTACCTTGCTGCACTTTTGTTACTACTATTGTTACTTGCTCGTTACAAATTATCCTGCTATCAAACTACTCCGCTACTCACAATTTTAGCACTTGCAGACATTACCTTGTTGCAGAGCACTTGTCATTTTCTTCTACTGCTTGTTGGCTTCGACACTCTTACTTATCGAAAAGGACTAAAATTGACCCCATACACTTGTGGATCATCACTCCTCTGGATGTTTTTGGGGTATAAGAGTATATATAGGCGAAGGAACTAGGTCACTAGACCCACGAGGGGCCCACGAGGTAGGGGCGCGCCCTACCCCCCCTCGGCCAACCCTCCACCCTCCTGACCACCTCGTTGCGTCTCGGACTTCATCTCCAAGTCTCCTGGTTTGCTTCTGGTCCAAGAAAGATCATCGCGAAAGTTCCGTTCCATTTGGACTCCATTTGGTATTCCTTTTCTGCGACACTCTAAAATAGGCAAAAAAAATAAACTGGCACTAGGCTCTCAGTTAATAGGTTAGTCCCAAAAATAATATAAAATAGCATATAAATGCCTATTAAACATCCAAAATAGATAATATAATAGCATGAACAATCAAAAATTATAGATACGTTGGAGACGTATCAAGCATCCCCAAGCTTAATTCCTGCTCGTCCTCGAGTAGGTAAATGATAAAAACAGAATTTTTTATTTGAAATGCTACCTAACATATTTATCCATGTAATTTTCTTTATTGTGGCATGAATGTTCAGATCTGAAAGATTCAAAACAAAAGTTTAATATTGACATAAAAACAGTAATACTTCAAGCATACTAACAAAGCAATCATGTCTTCTTAAAATAACATGGCCAAAGAAAGCTATCCCTACAAAATTATATAGTCTGGCTATGCTCTATCTTCATCACATAAAATTTTTAAATCATGCACAACCCATTGACAAGCCAAGAAATTGCTTCATACTTTTGGTGTTCTCAAAAATTTTCAATCTTCACTCAATACATCAGCGTGAGCCATGGATATAGCACAATGGTGGAATAGAATATGGTGGTTGTGGAGAAGACAAAAAGGAGGAAGATAGTCTCACATCAACTAGGTGAATCAATGGGCTATGGAGATGCCCACCAATACATATCAATGTGAGTGAGTAGGGATTGCCATGCAACGGATGCACTAGAGCTATAAATGTATGAAATCTCAAAAAGAAACTAAGTGGGTGTGCATCCAACTTGCTTTCTCAGAAGACCTAGGGAAATTTGAGGAAGCCCATCATTGGAATATACATACCAAGTTCTATAATGAAAAATTCCCACTAATATAGGAAATTGACAAAATAGGAGACTCTCTATCATGAAGATCATGGTGCTACTTTGAAGCAGAAGTGTGGAAAAAGGATAGTAACATTGCCCCTTCTCTCTTTTTCTCTCATTTTTTATATTTTTTGTAGCCTTTCTCTTTTTTTATGGCCTCCTTTTTTTTGTCCGGAGTCTCATCCCGACTTCTGCGGGAATCATAGCCTCCATCATCCTTTCCTCACATGGGACAATGCTCTAATAATTAAGATCATCACTATTTTAGTTACTTGCAACTCAAGAATTAAAACTCCATACTTAGAACAAAATATGACTCTATGTGCATGCCTCCGGCGGTGTACCGCGATGTGCAATGACTCAAGAGTGACATGTATGAAAGAATTATAAATGGCGGCTTTGCCACAAATACAATGTCAACTACATGATCATGCAAAGAAAATATGACTATGATGAAGTGTATCATAATAAACATAATGATGGAAAGTTGCATGGCAATATATCTCGGAATGGCTATGGAAATGCCATAATATGTAGGTATGGTGGCTGTTTTGAGGTAGGTATATGGTGGGTGTATGGTACCGGCGAAAGTTGCATGGTACTAGAGAGGCTAGCAATGGTGGAAGGGCGAGAGTGTGTATATTCCATGGACTCAACATTAGTCATAAAGAACTCACAAATTTATTGTAAAAATCTATTAGTTATCAAACAAAGTACTACGCACATGCTCCTAGGGGGATAGATTGGTAGGAAAAGACCATCGCTCATCCCCGATCGCCACTCATAAGGATCAAAAAATAAATCATGCTCCAACTTCATCACATAACGGTTCACCATACGTGCATGCTACGGGAATCACAAACTTTAACACAAGTATCTCTCAAATTCACAACTACTCCACTACCATGACTCTAATATCACCATCTTCATATCTCAAAACAATCATAAAGAATCAAACTTCTCATACTATTCAATGCACTTCATATGTAAGTTTTTATTATATCCCTCTTGGATGCCCATCATATTAGGACAAAATTTATAACCAAAGCAAAATACCATGCTGTTCTAAAAGACTCTCAAAATAATATAGAATCATGAGAGTTCAACAATTTCTACAAAATAAATCCACCGTCGTGCTCTAAAAAGATATAAGTGAAGTACTAGAGCAATATTGTCTAGCTCAAAAGATATAAGTGAAGCACATAGAGTATTCAAACAAATCACGATTCATATGTGTCTCTCCCAAAAGATGTGTACAGCAAGGATGATTGTGGTAAACTAAAAAGCAAATACTCAAATCATACAAGACGCTCCAAGCAAAACACATATCATGTGGTGAATAAAAACATAGCCTTAAGTAAAGTTACTGATAGACAAAGCCGAAAGAGGGGATGCCTTCCGGGGCATCCCCAAGCTTAGACTTTTGGTTGTCCTTGAATATTACCTTGGGGTGCCTTGGGCATCCCCAATCTAAGGCTCTTGCCACTCCTTATTCCATAGTCCATCAAATCCTTACCCAAAACATGAAAACTTCACAACACAAAACTCAACAGAAAATCTCATGAGCTCTGTTAGTATAAGAAAATAAACCGCCACATTAAGGTACTGTTGCAAACTCATTCTTTA